>NW_020837945.1:55079667-55080094 GCF_003676395.1 Aethalodelphis obliquidens
GTGGTGTGTTTTGGGGTGTCTGTGGCCTTACTATGATTTTAGGCAGCCTCTCTGCTAATGGGTGGGGTTGTGTTCCTGTCTTGCTAGTTGTTTGGCATAGGGTGTCCAGCACTGTAGCTTGCTGGTTGTTGAGTGAAGCTGGGTGCTGGTGTTGAGATGGAGATCTCTGGGAGATTTTCGCCGTTTGATATTATGTGGAGCTGGGAGGTCTCTTGTGGACCAGTGTCCTGAAGTTGGCTCTCCCACCTCAGAGGCACAGCACTGACTCCTGGCTGCAGCACCAAGAGCCTTTCATCCACACGGCTCAGAATAAAAGGGAGAAATAGTAGAAAGAAAGAATTAGTAGCAGAAGGAAGGAAGGAAGGAAGGAAGGAAGGAAGAAAGAAAGAAAGAAAGAAAGAAAGAAAGAAAGAAAGAAAGAAAGAAA
>NW_020837945.1:55080104-55098286 GCF_003676395.1 Aethalodelphis obliquidens
AAAGAAAGAAAGAAAGAAAGAAAGAAAGAAAGAAAGAAAGAAAGAAAAGAGGGAGGGAGGGTGGGAGGGAGGGAGGAAGGAAGGAGGGAAGGAGGGAAGGATGGAAAAAAGAAAGAAGGAAAGAAGATAAAGTAAAATAAAGTACGATAAAATATAATAAAGTTATTAAAATAAAATAATTATTAAGAAAAAACATTTTTAAAGATAAAAGAAAAAAAAAAGGACCGATAGAACCCTAGGGCAAATGGTGGAAGCAATGCTATACAGACAAAATCTCACACAGAAGCATACACATACACACTCACAAAGAGGAAAAGGGGAAAAAAATCATAAATCTTGCTCTCAAAGTCCACCTCCTCAATTGGGGATGATTCGTTGTCTATTCATGTATTCCACAGATGCAGGGTACATCAAGTTGATTGTGGAGCTTTAATCCGCTGCTTCTGAGGCTGCTGGGAGAGATTTCCCTTTCTCTTCTTTGTTCTCACAGCTCCCGGGGGCTCAGCTTTGGATTGGGCCCCGCCTCTGCGTGTAGGCCGCAGGAGGGCGTCTGTTCTTCGCTCAGACAGGACGGGGTTAAAGGAGCAGCTGATTCGGGGGCTCTGGCTCACTCAGGCCCGGGGAGGGAGGGGCACGGAGTGCGGGGCGAGCCTGCAGCGGCAGAGGCCGGCGTGACGTTGCACCAGCCTGAGGCGCGCCGTGCGTTCTCCCGGGGAAGTTGTCCCTGGGTCCTGGGACCCTGGCAGTGGCGGGCTGCACAGGTTCCCCGGAAGGGGGGTGTGGATAGTGACCTGTGCTCGCACGCAGTCTTCTTAGTGGCGGCAGCAGCAGCCTTAGCATCTCATTCCCGTCTCTGGGGTCCGCGCTTTTAGCTCCGGCTCGCTCCCGTCTCTGGAGCTCCTTTAAGCAGCGCTCTTCATCCCCTCTCCTCGCGCACCAGGAAACAAAGAGGCAAGAAAAAGTCTCTTGCCTCTTCGGCAGGTCCAGACCTTTTCCCCGGACTCCTTCCCGGCTAGCCATGGCGCACTAACCCCTTCAGGCTACGTTCAAGCCGCCAACCCCAGTCCTCTCCCTGTGCTCCGACCGAAGCCCAAGCCTCAGCTCCCAGCCCTGCCCGCCCCGGCGGGTGAGCAGACAACCCTCTCGGGCTGGTGAGTGCTGGTCGGCCCTGATCCTCTGTGCGGGAATCTCCCCGCTTTGCCCTCCGCACCCCTGTTGCTGTGCACTCCTCCGCGGCTCCAAAGCTTTCCCCCTCCCCCACCTGCAGTCTCCGCCCACGAAGGGGCTTCCTAGTGTGTGGAAACGTTTCCTCCTTCACAGCTCTCTCCCACTGGTGCAGGTCCTGTCCCTATCCTTTTGTCTCTGTTTATTCTTTTTTCTTTTGCCCTACCCAGGTACGTGGGGGTTTTCTTGCCTTTTGGGAGGTCTGAGGTCTTCCAGCGTTCAGTAGGTGTTCTGTAGGAGTTGTTTCACGTGTAGATGTATTTCTGGTGTATCTGTGGGGAGGAAGGTGATCTCCGCGTCTTACTCTTCTGCCATCTTCCCGGAAGCCTCGGCAGTTAATATTTAATTGAATTTATTTTTAGTATATTTCCTAGAAAAGCAATACATGTCCACTGTAGAAAGCTTTAAAAATAACCGACAAAAACTATTATCCAGAGAACCACTATTTAACGTATACCAAATCTTTATTCATTCAACAGCCATTTTTCAATACCTATTATGTAACAGGTACTGCTTTAGATGTGAAACCTGTTCTTCAGAGTTAACATCCTTCTGTAAATTTAGTGATATGTCATGTCAGCCTCCTATGTGCAGAAATGTGTGTGCTTTTAAAAAGGGACTATGCTTCTTAAAAGTAGCATTGTAATCTGATTTTTCTCCTGTAACATTAAGAGCTTCTTTTGATGCCATTGACCCATATTTTACAGTATTATCTTTAATGGTTGCAGAAGAATTATTTGTGTGAATGTACCATAGTTAATTTAATGAATCTCCTATAGGCAGACACTTTAATTCTTTCTTTTCCAATTCCTGTTTGTACTTAAAATCTGTAACTTGTATATTTTGCTTCTCTTTGATAGTATAACTAATACGACCTCCACATGACATGAAGGCACAGGCAGCTCTGTCTTTCTTCTTCATTCTTATACCATCTCTATGTGGATCTCAAGGTAAGCATCTTTATAATACACCCAAGTGTCAGTTGTTTGTATCATTAGATAGGAACATGAGCCACAAGGCAAGGGAGCTGTTTCCTCTGTAGCCATAGCTTATCAACTTTTCTAACTTTTCTTCTATCTACTCTAAGGTTCTTTCTAATCTGTTATCTGCTACCAAATATAAAATCACTAGAAAGGCAAGTTTGATTGATTGGTTGATTTGGTTTTTTTTTTTTTAAGTGTAAGCTTGGTACTTACTTGACATTTGACAAAAGGCATTATCAGCTTTGCTAGGCCCTGTGGCAGGCATTTTAAATTATCCAATGAAATATTAGAGGTGTTTAGTAGAGCAATTAGGGAGGTCGACAAAAACACTCCTTTTCTTTCCCACCTTTCCATGTCTTTCTTCTCAGCTTGATGCCACGTTCCTCTAGCACTTGGTACAGAGATAGACTAAATCTCTCTAAGGCAAAGTGGGACATAGAGTGGAAAGAGCCTCAGAGGAGGGGGCAGAGGAAAAAGACTTTGTGACAAGGCCATATGAACACCCCATTATCCCATCTAGGGTAGCTTTGAGCAAGGTCAAAGGAGTTTAGTCCATTGTCCGTAAGATAAGGTCCTTTCCAGTGCAAATATCACAGAATTCATAGATAGGGCATATGATCTACTAAAATGTTTTGTGAATTGGTTAAAAAATCTGGATACTGCCTTCAGTGATTATGAAATGGGTAAGTAGATTTTCTTTGCAAAAACCTGATTGTGATGAGTCCATTTGCTTTTTAAAATCACCTTCTGAAGTTGACAGTAAATATATATATATACACACACACACACATATACAAACATATATATTAGGAGGATTGGACCTCTACATTTATATCCAGAATAATATTCCTTAACTATATTTTGATGGACTCATAGTATATCCTGAGAGTTGTCTTAAAGCCAAAATAAATGAATCACTTCATTTCCCCTTTTGGACTCCTCCTCTTATGTGCACCCTTTCTTGAAACTAATGTCTACATATTCCCAACAGACCCCTTAATGCAGCATTGTCTTCTACATGCTCCAAATATTTCCTAACCCAGCCAAGTTAAGTTTATTCTATTCTTTTAGGGCCTGCTAGCTCCAGCTAGCTGGATAAACTAATTTGTTATTGTTATAGTAAGTGTTAAAAATGAATGTGTTCAGGAAATAAAAATCAACAGGAATCTTTAATTTATATAACATACATAATTTCCAGCAACTGTAGCAGGCCAGGATCAGAGGAGAGATGAGACTATTGATCAAGCATGGAACAAAGTTTCTATGCTTTATGCTGTTGTCAATTCTCATGGTTACATTGAATACAACAGATACTCGATTGAAATTTCAGACACTCAAACATAGAGCTTCATGGCTTGTTTCTAGTAATTAGACTAGCAAGTGTTCTTGATAGATGATGTGGTCTGTTAATGATCAGGCTGCTGACCTAGGATAGTTCTTCTAGGTAGTCCTGGTATAACGCTTGATAAGCACCCATCACTAATTCTCTTCATAACTGCTCTTGTTTTTAGATACGTTCTTTTTAGCTTCCATAAGTCATGTTCCTATGAGTGAGCAAATAGTCATTGGAAGACTTGATGAAGATGTAATTCTCCCTTGCTCATTTGAGAGTGCGCCAGATGTTGTAGTTCACTGGAAGAATCAAGATAACTGTGTTTACTTATATTACAAAAACAGTGACCAGTTGGAAAAGCAAGATCCCAGATATGTAAATAGGACATCCCTCTTCCTTGATGAAATTCACAATGGGAATGCCTCCCTATCTTTCAAAAGATTAAAGCTTCAGGATGAAGGAACTTACATATGCTACGTGGGAACATCACTTGGAAAAATCATAAACAAAGTGGTACTAAAAGTGGGAGGTAAGTGTACATATACCATTTTACAAAACATGACAATGATACCATTCCATGTTTTCTGTAATGCCTTCTTCTTAATTTAATATGCTATGGGCTTC
Source organism: Aethalodelphis obliquidens (assembly GCF_003676395.1). Lineage (NCBI taxonomy): Eukaryota > Metazoa > Chordata > Mammalia > Artiodactyla > Delphinidae > Aethalodelphis > Aethalodelphis obliquidens. The sequence goes on from NW_020837945.1 coordinate 55,084,269, forward strand.
CTTCCAAGATAATACATACAAACTACCTCATTATTTTTAATGCGTAGTGTCTCATAGTTTAGACATGCTATAATTGATGCACCCGTTCCTCCATTAGTAAGTATTTAGGTATTTCTAGTGTTTTACGTTACAAAAAATGTTGTGATGAACATCCTTATATTTAATACTGGGAAATGGTCTGAAACAAAAGTATCAGAAGTAAAATTTTAATATGGCACTTATACCAGCAGCATAAGAGTATACATTTTCCCCTTAAGTCTTATCAACACCTAATATTACCCATCTTAAGACATTCTGCCAATATGATAGCTTAAAAATATTGAATTGATTTAAATTACATTTTTCTGTTTTCTAAATGAAGTTAATTGTAATACTATATGCTTTCCTCCTGTTTGTATTAACTTCATTTATCTAATCATTTATTTATTGGGAGGGGCATTTTCTAATGGGTTGTTTTATCTAGCTCATGTTCTTTCTCCCTCTGTTCCATTTATCTGCTTCAGACCTTGACTCAGAAATCTAAGAATTATGGGTAAACAAAGAATCAAAAAGGCTCTGAGTCAGTACCTGAAGAGTACAAACTGCTGCGTGAGCTCTAGTTTATCAGCTTTGACACCCACATTTTGACTGCTCAGTGAGGCCATTAGATTTTTTTCTAGAATTCTTTCTAGAGAATTGAGCTTTCTAGTTGCTATGTATCCATACATGCTCTTTTTTCCTTGTAGATCACCAGACTATCTCTTAAGGTTCTACAGAGTTTTTGCTGTTTTTCCTTTCAGAAACTGCCAAGTTTTGCTCGCAAAGCTTAGCTTTTCATTTCATGGGTATTAAAATAATGTGTTCTGCGCAGATTGGTTAATATCACAGCTTTGGCAGGTTTCCCACAATAGACACATTGAGGTTGGGAGTTATTATTTATGCTCATGAACAACTCTGGTCCAGACAGGGCTGTTGTTCATATCTTTAATGGGTCTTTTCACTAGGAAGAGTTTTTTTACTAATATGAAATCTGTCTCCCATCCAGAACGCAGAAATAGCTAGTTATAAAATTAGTAAATATACTCTACTCACCATCTATACATTTTCTTTTATTTTCTGGTAACTTTTCTTCCAGCTTATAGACTTTTTGTTGAAGCAAGTCAAGGAACAGTTGTCGGAATAATTTCAACATTGGTGGCAGTCATGGTGGCAATTTTGTTAACTCTAGCTGTTAAATCAAGAAGATGCATGTCTTCCTACACAGGTAATATCTTCCTACACAGGTAATATCTCATGGAGGATTTGGTCTTGTGCCTGGGTGTTCAGGTAGAGGTGTATCAAACATACACCTGCAGCTGCACACCTACACTGCTGCTAGGCATGTAAATAGATCTGAATTTTCTGCAGAGCTGTTTTTAAACTTTTTCAAAAATTCTTTAAAAGGTGCCCACATTTCCACCTAACTATTTACTTCTAGGAAATTATCCTGAGTTAAATGGTCAGAGACACAGCAAGCTATATACAAGCACATCCATTGAATCACACTGCCAGTTTTTCATTGAATTTTTTTTTTTTTTTTTGGCGGCACGCGGGCCTCTCACTGTTGTGGCCCTCCTGCCACGGAGCACAGGCTCCGGACGTGCAGGCTCAGCGGCCAAGGCCCACGGGCCCAGCCGCTCCGCGGCATGTGGGATCCTCCCGGACCGGGGCACGAACCCACGTCCCCTGCATTGGCAGGCAGACCCCCAACCGCTGCGCCACCAGGGAAGCCCCATTGAATATTTTAATAATAATAGGAAATTGATTAAATGAATTGAAAGTCACGTGTTATTTAAGTTGTTTTACTTCTCTTTTTTCTACTAAAGAGAAAATTTAGATATGGCAGTAAAATAATACACAGGATGATCTTAATTATCTTGCATTGAAAAATAGCTGAAAAGAAGCCAAAACGTTCTTTGCCTTTGTAGAGAGGTACTACACATCTCTCCACCACACATCTGCCCAGGTACTTCTATTATGTCTGGACTTCCTTAAGTCCCTGGGCTCTGTTTTCGCTTTCTTTGAGTTTCGCCTACAGTTGCTACTGCTCAAAACAGCATTGTCCTTGATTGGCTATTTTATTTTAATCCTTGTTAAGTTTTTAAAAAAACTTTTTTCTAAGTTTTCTGCTAGAAAACTGTGTTACTTATAGCAGTTTAATTACTTGTAGTAATTTAACATGATACATTAAGATTCCATGGTCACAGGACTTCTAAAAAGACTTTGCTTTTATCAACAGAATTAGATCTATGAAAAGCTTGAATTTACTTATTTCCACATTTTACAGATCAGAAAACTAGAATCCAGAAAGTTAACACAAATTCTAAGTAGGTATGTGAAACAGACTCTTATAAGCACCACCTAAGATGACCCAGCTAACCAGTGGCAGAGGTAGATCTAGGGCCCAAGAAGCTCTCCCTCCTTTCATAATCTCTCTGAGAAAGCTCTGAGTGTCCTGGGAGGTTTAAATAGATCGCATGTCCCTTATTTTGATTGATATTTGCCTATTGCCCCCGCTGAAGTTAGGGTTATTTGATATAGCAGACACCATTATTGAAGGTAGGATTTTAAGGGTGATAGTGAGTGAGAATTTCACCAGTTGTAGCCCTGTGATTGTTTATACTAATAGGTCAGTCCCCTTACTTGTTGCTCCTCTTAGCTGCCAGAAGTAGAAAAAGATGGGAGGTTGCAGGTAGTCTAGTTTGTCCCCCACATGTAAACCCTAATATGATGATACTTGTGATTAGATAGGTTCCAATTATAGGAGAGGGGGCACTACATACTGCTCAAGAAGGATAGTTTAGTTTCTATTTTGGAAGTGTGCACAAGTCCAACACAAAGTACCTGGCACACTCAAAACTGGACAAAGGGGAGCCCAGAAGATAGTGCATTCCCCCAGAACTTTGCTAGAAAACCTGAACTTGAAGGGACAAGAAGGAAGAGCAGTGCCCAAAACCTGCAAGGAGAGTCATGGAACAAGCTGTGTTGTGAGGGCGACCTTCACTCAGAGGACACAGATAGACTATAGGGAAGGAGCTAGAATAAGTACCTGATTTTGCCCTTCCCTCCCTTTGATCTCCACCCCAACTGGAAACCAGAGGGCAGAGAAGCCCTGCAGGTAGAACCCATCCAGGTCAGCTTCCCGTGGCAGAGAGCAGGATGGATCCTGATTCTGGAGGAGCAGTCAGGAGATATCAGAAAAAACCATGTTAGGGTATTGACCACTTAAAATAAAAAGAAGTTCCACAGTTCTGTAGTTAGGTGGGCTGAAAATATATTTCAAGCTGTTAAACTAAAAGTCACAAAACCTCCAGTTCCCAGGCTGTTGTTTCATATGTATGTTTTCTTTTTAAAGTCCCTTTTCTATTACTCTGTTTTAAAATGCCCTTAGTATAAATTATCCTAGATTTTAGCAAGACCCAGAAGGAAGGCCTTCCTTGAGAAATGACATTATGTCTCTTTTTCCTATCCATCACCACCTTGGCTATTTTCCATTGTTTATATCTGGTAGGAATCAGGCCAACAATCTTAAAGAGCCAGGAATTGCTGGCCTGGTTGAATTGCCTTTATCCCTGCTTTGGAGGACCCTGAAACAGCCATAAGAATTTACTGCTGTCTGTTTCTGATGAGGTATTTGTACATTAAATTCATTTTTAATGCTGTTTGTTGGAAAAAAGATTTGAAGAGGGGAGTAACTAACGTGCTTCTAATAATATAATTATACTGAGGAGGGAATAAGGGAGAATTTGGGTGTTTGCAAAGCCATGTTTTTTTAAGTTCTGTTTTTTCTTGTAGAGGGGCATCCATCTCCTGATCAGAGATCTAGACATGACGGTAATGCAGAAGAAAACGTGGTAAGGCATTTCCTTTATCAAACTATTTATAGTATAAGGATGCTACTGTAAAAGGTAATTGAAGTTTTGACTGATTCACACATCATCATGCAGGACTTTTACACAGAAAAAAAGGCAGGAGGGATTGCAGGATAATAGAATGGGGAAAAAAATACACTTAGGCTTTTCCCACTGTAATTAAACATGCTCTACTTGCTTAAATAAGTGTGTGCTCTTATCATCTCCAACTGTTATTTGTAAAGATGATTTCAAATGGCACTATGTACCAATATACTTATTATTCTGGTGGAAACATGGGATTGCATAGGAGTGGAAGGCAATACAGACAGATAAAGAAGAGAAAAGCAGACTATAATTTCTGCCCGGACTCAGACTGCTGACCTTCTACACTTTTCCAGTCACTTCTAGGTTCCTTCAGAACTTATAATTCACTTACGAATTATAGCGTGATTGCATACTTCCTTTTTGCTGCACACCTTTTATTATTTATGAGTTCCATTAATCAGAGTAAATAACAGTAAAGAGTGGGGTAAACTTGTTTTTCTACTTGTTAAAATCTCAGGAACATCTAGCAGGAAAATTAAAATTAACTGATAAGACCCAGACTTCATAACTACTTATTTTATAACTGTCTCATGGATCTTGGATTACAGATGCAAACAGTAGCTTAAAGCTCCCTCCTTCCAAAAAACAAAACAAAACACTACCAGCATTTAAATACTTAAGATAAAAATGGTTATTCTGACATGAACAACGGTGATTTTGAGTCCATTTTTCTTGGTTCTAGGCTCTTTCAGAATATTCATTCAGTAAAGGAAGTGAAGACAGGAATTGACAACACAGCACAAACATCCTTAATATCCAGTGATCTCACCTCCCCTTTCTTCACTGCGATTCCAGCAATGGCTTGTCATGACCCAACAATTCTGTCATTGCAAAGACTTGTGATAGTGGAAAGAGAATAATTACCTTCTTTCTCACGCCCTAAGAATCATTCATTGACCCCCCTACATGCATCAAGATTATAAATGCCTGGATGCCAAGGGTTCCAGTTCAGCTTGGAAAAGAACTATCCCATTCATTTACATTCCTGCTGCAATCAGCCCAGGAGGCTACAGTGAGGTTTCCTCCAAGAACTCAGAAGAAATGAATCACTAAGAGATGATTCAAAATCTGATTAACTAATGATGGGTGAGTGGTAGAAGCAGAAGTCACTATAGTGAAAAGGTGAAAAACCAGAGCCTAGAAAACAGGCAATGGATTTGCTAAAGTATTGTACTCTAGTTTTATATGAATGGTTAATATCAGTTTAATCAACTAGATTTAGTATGGTGAGTCTTAGGAGCCCCAAAGAGTAAGAATGTCAGTATCTCTAAGACTACCCAGGGTGCAAAGGGCCCTATCAACTCAAGAATTGACATCTCTGGGGTTGGGTTGTACCCTTCAACACCAGGGTTTGCATAGCCTAGCGACCCTAGTTATGAAGATAATTTGATTTACTCTTTTGGCTCAGTTGTCATATTGTTAATCAGATTTCTAATAAATTTAGATTTTCATAAATTTTATGCAAGGAGAGAATGGATAATTCAGCTGACTAGATGATCTGTTCTCAATTTCATCATCAATATAAAAGAAAGAAAGCCAAACCAAGACTTTTGTTAACTTATTCAAGTTTTTAACCGTATAGCTTACAGGAGAAAACCAATCCTCAATTGTGTATTAATACTATCTGATCGAGAGAGAGGCATGGACATATATACACTACCAAATATAAAATAGATAGCTAGTGGGAAGCAGCCGCACAGCACAGGGGCTCGGGGCTTTGTGACTGCCTGGAGGGGTGGGATAGGGAGGGTGGGAGGGAGGGAGATGCAAGAGGGAAGAGATATGGGAACATATGTATAACTGATTCACTTTGTTATAAAGCAGAAACTAACACACGATTGTAAAGCAATCATACCCCAATAAAGATGTTAACAACAAAAAATACTACCTGATCCAATTTTCTTTATCAGCTGGACTTCTTTCACAATCTCCTACTTTGCACATAGCTCTGTTGACTTCAGGTATTTGCTACAATGTTGTGACCAGTGTTCATCACAAACGGTAAAGTATTAAGGACGCTTAAAGAAAAACTTTAGAAAAAAGCACATAAGACACTTGGTGAGGAGAAAGTGCTCAGAATTGCTCTAGTCTACTTACGATGATGAGGGTGATAAATTTAAAGACCAAAGCCAACACATTGAGGTTGGTGGACAAGAAGGACTCTGTGTCCTTCAACGCCGCTGAGTCCCTGAATTAATCTTAGAGCCACCTGTGTGAAGCAGGTTGGATCAGAGAGGCAGACTGCTGAGAACGACAGAATAAGGATTTATTATAGAGATTCAACATTATAGAACTGTGGGCACTGGTGAAGAAGTCTGCACCAGGCTGTCCCCTCTGCATCTGGTGCTGGGCCTGAGGTCGCTGTCGGTCAGTTGTGCCAGCGGTCAGGAAGGACAGCTGGACACGGACTGAGGATGGACTGGAATTTATAAGAACAAACTGGACCCCATGCAGTCTCTCAGGGCCTCCAAAGTCAACACTGTGAGTGACCTGTAAGATGATAAGCTGGCGCCCATTGCCATGGAGCTGCATACCTGCCGGGCGAGGATTCTGACAGGAGCTGAGAGAGCTGTGGGTCCACAGAGCTGTGGCCCATCCCAGCTAACTCACCTTTTTAGCCTGGAGTAATAGTTGCCAGCTATCACTGTGCCTGGGGCCATACAATGACCTTATGAGCACAGAAAGAACCCAGCTGTTCCTTCACTTCTTCCTCTCAAATCTGGTGCATATTTCTCTTGTGACCAACTTTAATCCAGAACCACACAGGAAACGTACCTCCAGTTTAGCCAAACTGGTACAATACAAAGACAGCATACCAGCTATCACTGATCTGAACATCTTGAGTGGGTGTTGTTTCAGTATTGCACAAGTATGTAGCCTACATGGTTGTCCAGCAGGAGGGTTTTACCTACAAGTGCAAAATGACCAACTATGACTATATGTAAATCACTATAGAATGCTAAGAAAAGCCTGTTGTCTCCCACCATTAGTGGCTAAAAATATAGACTCACGGATGTAGAAATAAGGCCAGCAGAGTTCACTAACTTCAGTAATAACCATTTACCAATATGCCTTAGTCCCCGTGGACCATAACATAGCTCATGTCTTCTGTGAATATTACTCATTAAGAAGCAATATGGACAAAGTATTTTTTTCACATCAGAATTTAAAAGATTCTTGCATCTATTTAATTTTTCATGGGAAATGTTTACTTGCCTCTGAGGAAAGTTAAAAAAAAAATCAAAAAAATCCCCACTACACTTGGAAGCAACAATATTCCCTTTTATTATTTCATTTTCTGATCACCTTGTTTAAACTACTTTTGACACAGCATAAACATGTTTTTTAAAATGTCTGTTTCACAAATGAGTGGGTATATCAAAACAGAGACTTATAGATACAGAGAACAAACTAGTGGTCACCAGTAGCGGGAGGAGTAGAGGGAGGGGAAGGGGATTAAGAGGTACAAACTACTAGATATAAAATAAATGAGACACAAGGATGCGATGTACAGCACAAGGAATATAACCAACATTTTATAATAACTTTAAATGGAGTATAATTTACAAATGTCGACTCACTGTGTTGTACACCTGAAACTAATATAACGTTGCAAATCAACTATACTTCAGTAAAAAAATTAAGTGTATGTTTCAAATGCAACTTAAGTTTCTGGCCATAAAACAGTACCTCCTTGTACTTCTCCAGCCTCTGTCCTTTATAAACAAGGACTGGTCATTCTTCATGAACCTGAAAAACAGAATATCAGCGTGTTCTGTGAGATTCCTGTGACTTTCATTAGTGCAACGCATACCAAGAACCAAACCCAGTGCTTTCCAGACATAAGCAGGACTTAGCCAACTCTTCATTAGCTTCAAAGGGAGGCAGGGAATTGAGGCAATTGTCTGCATCAGAGAAAGCAGACACCGGTAATTCACCGCAAGGGTGTGCTCGGTCACTCAATTTTTTGCTCGCCTTGCATTGCCAGCGAAGGCAGCACCCTCTATAGAAGACCCCATGAGGGAGACGCTAGCCACATCACCGATTTGCTCCACAGACCTGATGCACAGTTCTATGAGAAAACCTTTTCCTTTGGTTTATGACAGTTGAAGGAATTTCAGGCTCTCCTCCTGTGAATGGAAAACAGTTAGTCATTGCACTGCCAAGGACGATTTTCCTATTCATCTCTGGCCTCTCAGAAGCAATTTCTGCTTCACTCATTTTATTCTTTGTTGGAAATAATCGTGACAAAGTCGAATGCATTACATCTGTTTCCGAGGCCCTTCGACCTCCTGCAGCTGAGTGCAATTGCCGCACGTGTGAAGTATTTCCCTAAACAAATCCATTACGTGGGGTTGCTGGGCAGGTTCTGCACAGAAGACCCCAATCTGAGGCCATAACACTTCTCAAACTGAGGCCAGAGTTCAAACCACTTAACTGGATCTCTCCATATAGGCCTTATCCCTGAGACAACTACTTGCTCATCGATAGGAAATTTCTGGAGTCTGCAAATGTCTCATATTTCTCATATTTGGATCCAAATATATTCAATATAACCAACCAGTCTCTTCTTCAAAAGAGATCCTTCGCCCTCCCATAAGGTAGTATTTATTATTGGCTGCCCTATCTACTTATCTTGAACGGTTATTAGTAATTCATTTATAATAAATAAGAAAGACCAAGCATGTACCATGTTTTTAAAACTGAAATGATGGTGCCTGTGCTAAGTACTCTGTAGGCATTCTGTGGAGGGTATCCAACCCCCTTTAATTCTCTCCTTCTAAAGCCAGATCACACTTTAAAACTGTGTTTCTGGGAACAATCTCAATGAGGAAGCTTAGGCTGCTCTAACTGCCACAGTATGAAGTTTGTGTCCCCGCCCACAAAATTCATAGGTTGAAATCCTAACCCCCATGGTGATGGTAGTAGGAGATGGGGCCTTTGGGAAGTGATTAGGTCATGAGGGTTGAGTCCTCGTGACTGGGATTAATGCCCTTATGCAAAAAAGACCCCAGAGAGCTTCTTCCTTCTCTTTCTACCATGGGAGGTTACAGTGGGAAGAGGGCCATCTACAGGGAAGTGGCCCTCACCAGATACCAAATCTGCCAGCACCATGACCTTGGACTTCCCAGCCTCCAGAACCATGAGAAATATTTGTAGTTTGTAAGCCATTCAGTCTCTGGTATTCTGTTATGGCAGCCTGAACAGACTAAGATAATGACGCTGCCAAGCCTACAGTTTAGTGCTGTCACTCTATCACTTTACCAGGAAAATTAGGGCACTGGCCCCTACTATTGGATCGGAACTAAAGTTTGGGGGACCAGAGATGTAGACAGTCCCTTTCTCTGTTTTAGGGAAGATAGCTAAAAAGCAGGACTCTTGCATTTGTTCTCATTCATGGCCTCAATTTTTTTTTTTTTTTTTTTTTTTGCTGTACGCAGGCCTCTCACTGTTGTGGCCTCTCCCGTTGCGGAGCACAGGCTCCGGATGCGCAGGCTCAGCGGCCATGGCTCATGGGCCCAGCCACTTCGAGGCATGTGGGATCCTCCCGGACCGGGGCACGAACCCGTGTCCCCTGAATCGGCAGGAGGACTCTCAACCACTGCGCCACCGGGGAAGCCCCATGGCCTCAATTTTAAACGTGTCCGCCTGGGGTCTCCATATCAATATGATACAAAGTCACATACTTGCCCACAATAGAAGGAGTTCACTTAGAATTTCAAGCAGATCCATCTGTGCTTCTTTAATCATCTTTGCTCCCTGGACTTCTGACGGTTCTACCCACATGAATCTAGGCCCTGGAGCTCAGAGCCTGCACATTAACCTAGAATTAAGCATTTGAGAATCGTAAATACAGTGTGCATCCTACTCAAATGCTTAGTGCTTCATACTCCCTGGACAAGTAGAATTAATAAATATAGGAAAATTTTGTCGGAACCAGTTTTTGTTTTTTTTTTTTTTTGCGGTACGCGGGCCTCTCACTGCTGTGGCCTCTCCTGTTGCGGAGCACAGGCTCCAGACGCGCAGGCTCAGTGGCCATGGCTCACGGGCCCAGCCACTCCACGGCATGTGGGATCTTCCCAGACCGGGGCACGAACCCATGTCCCCTGCATCAGCAGGCAGACTCTCAACCACTGCGCCACCAGGGAAGCCCCAGAACCTGTTTATTGATGTAGTTTTTTAAAAGCCTTTAAGAGAGAAACAAGAAATTTCCATGTGAAGACATGAACCTGAAACACAAATGCTTTAAAAGTTAGAGCAGAGCTGAATATCTGACGTACCTTTTCCCCAAACTCTTTTGCTTTAATCTTGAGCTTATTAACTTGAGATTCGGCTATCTCTGCCCTTTACTTAGCTTCATTCTACTCATGTTGCTGCTTCTTATACTTGGAAAGTTATGGACTAGCTTCTGCTTCCTGTAAAAATAAAAAATGAAAAAAAAAAAGGAATCCCTGAGCCTACTAGTCATATTTTTGTTCTTCTCTGACGTTAGAAAGTTGAAAAATGTGTGAAAGGAATCTAAACTTCTGAGTATTGAATGGAATATCATATATTGGTATGATATATATGGATTCAGATTCCTAGCAGGCACCAGATCCATTTTATAACTGTTGTTCCCTGGAAATTTAGAACATGGTCAGCACTTTCCACAAACTGGATGTAGTCCAGCTTTCACAGATTTGGTATGTGATAGATTAACCACAGTTATTTGTTTTGTAATCAGTTTAACATCCTATTCTGGGTAGAGGGAGCTTGTCTTTACAATTATAAGGGTCAACAGGTAATTATTAGACATAGCAGTATTTTAGCCCAAAGCATTTAAATAATCAATTCAAAACCCTTCAAGATATATTATTATTAGGCATAAGCCATTATATATGGTGCTTATCAATTACATTCCATGGAGCTACGGCTACTAGCCAGGGTTGACAAGTACATTTCAAGAGATGGTAGTTTTGGCCACAGTTACGTCCAGGCGCATCAGATAAAAGGACTGTGGGCTGCATTTATGCTCAAGCAAGGTTTTAGAGTAAGGAAAGCCCTAGGGTGAGGAAGGTCTCAGGGTGATTACGCAACCAAAAATTTTCCATCTTTACATGATACCATGCTGTTATTTGGCTCATTTTTTTGCAATGTACATGTTTGGGCATAACCACAAGGTCAAGGGAGAGAGCTCTGTCTCCCTGAAGGGAAAAGTTGCACAAATTTTAACGATAGGTAATAATTCTAGTATGAGAAAAAACAGAATGAGCGGACTAAGCTGAGCTGGTCCTCTCTGACAAGCTGCTCATCTAGCTTAGGGCCACATATCTCTATTAATCAAAAGTAAATGGGGGGGAGGGGAAGATGACAGAAGAGTACGACACGGAGATCACCTTCCTCCCCACAGATACATCAGAAATACATCTAAAGGTGGAACAACTCCTACAGAACACCTACTGAATGCTGGCAGAAGACCTCAGACCTCCCAAAAGGCAAGAAACTCCCCACGTACCTGGGTAGGGCAAAAGAAAAAACAAAGACAAAAGAATAGGGATGGGATCTGCACCAGTGGGAGGGAGCTGTGAAGGAGGAAAGGTTTCCACACACTAAGAAGCCCCTTCGCGGGCGGAGACTGCGGGTGGCGGAGGCGGGAAGCTTCGGAGCCGCAGAGGAGAGCGCAGCAACAGGGGTGCAGAGGGCAAAGCGGGGAGATTCCCGCACAGAGGATCGGGGCCGACCGGCACTCACCAGCCCGAGAGGCTTGTCTGCTCACCTGCCGGGGCAGGCGGGTCTGCGAGCTGAGGCTCCGGCTTCAGTCGGAGCGCAGGGAGAGGACTGGGGTTGGCTGCGTGAACACAGCCTGAAGGGGTTAGTGCACCACGGCTAGCTGGGAGGGAGTCCAGGAAAAGGTCTGGAGCTGGCGAAGAGGCAAGAGACTTTCTCTTCCCTCTTTGTTTCCTGGTGCGCGAGGAGAGGGGATTAAGAGCGCTGCTTAAAGGAGATCCAGAGACGGGCGCAAGCCGCGGCTGACAGCGCGGACCCCAGAGATGGGCATGAGACGCTAACGCTGCTGCTGCCGCCACCAAGAAGCCTGTATGCGAGCACAGGTCACTATCCACACCTCCCTTCTGGGGAGGCTGTGCAGCCCGCCACTGCCAGGGTCCCGGGATACAGGGACAACTTCCCGGGGAGAACACACGACGTGCCTCAGGCTGGTGCAACATCATGCTGGCCTCTGCCACCGCAGGCTTGCCCCACACACCGTACCCCTCCCTCCCCCCGGTGAGTGAGCCAGAGCCCCCGAAACAGCGGCTACTTTAACCCCGTCCTGTCTGAGCGGAAAAACAGACGCCCTCCGGGGACCTACATGCGGAGGTGGGGCCAAATACAAAGCTGAGCCCCTGGGAGCTGTGAGAACAAAGAAGAGAAAGGGAAATCTCTCCCAGCAGCCTCAGAAGCAGTGGATTAAAGCTCCACAATCAACTTGATGTACCCTGCATCTGTGGAATACATGAATAGACAACGAATCATCCCAAATTGAGGAGGAGGTCTTTGAGAGCAAGATTTATGATTTTTTCCCCTTTTCCTCTTTTTGTGAGTGTGTATGTGTGTACTTCTTTGTGAGATTTTCTCTGCATAGCATTCCTTCCACCATCTGTCCTAGGGTTCTATCCATCAGTTTTTTCTTTTTAATTTTTTTCTTAATAATTAATTTTAATAACTTTATTTTACCCTTCCTTCCTTCCTTCCTTCCTTCCTTCCTTCCTTCCCTCCCTCCCTCCCTCCTTTAGATAACGAATCATCCCAAATTGAGGAGGTGGACTTTGAGAGCAAGATTTATGATTTTTTCCACTTTTCCTCTTTTTGTGAGTGTGTATGTGTATGCTCCTACATGAGATTTTGTCTGTATAGCTTTGCTTCCACCATTTGTCCTAAGGTTCTATCCGTCCATTTTTTTTCTTAATAATTATTTTTTAATTTAATAACTTTATTATATTTTATTTTATTTTACTTTACCTTCTTTCTTTCTTTCCTTTTTCCTTTCCTCCTTTCTTCCTTCCTTCCTCCCTCCCTCCCTCCCTCCTTCCTTTCTTTCTTTATTCTTTCCTTCCTTCCTTCTTTCTTTCTTCCTTCCTTCCTCCCTTTCTTTCTTTCTTTTTTCTTCCTACTTTACTAATTCTTTCTCTCTACCTTTTATCCTGAGCCGTGTGGATATAAGGCTCTTGGTGCTGCAGCCAGGAGTCAGTACTGTCCCTCTGAGGTGGGAGAGCCAACTTCAGGACACTGGTCAACAAGAGACCTCCCTGCTCCACATAATATCAAATGGCGAAAATCTCCGAGAGACCTCCATCTCAATGCCAGCACCCAGCTTCACTCAATGACCAGCAAGCTACAGTGCTGGATATCCTATGCCAAACAACTAGCAAAACAGGAACACAACCCCACCCATTAGCAGAGAGGCTGCCTAAAATCATAATAATTCCACAGACACCCCAAAACACACCACCAGATGTGGACCTGCCCACCAGAAAGACAAGATCCAGCCTCATCCACCAGAACACAGGCACTAGTTGCCTCCACCAGGAAGCCTACACAACCCACTAAACCAACGTTAGCCACTGGGGACAGACACCAAAAACAATGGGAGCTACGAACCTGCAGCCTGCAAAAAGGAGACCCCAAACACAGTAAGATAAGCAAAATTAGAAGACAGGAAAACACACCACAGATGAAGGAGCAAGATAAAAACCCACCAGACCTAACAAATGAAGAGGAAATAGGCAGTCTACCTGAAAAAGAATTCAGAATAATGGTAGTAAAGATGATCCAAAATCTTGGAAATAGAATAGACAAAATGCAAGAAACATTTAACAAGGACCTAGAAGAACTAAAGATGAAACAAACAATGATGAACAACACAATAAATGAAATTAAAAATACTCTAGATGGGATCAATAGCAGAATAACTGAGGCAGAAGAATGGATAAGTGACCTGGAAGATAAAATAGTTGAAATAACTACTGCAGAGCAGAATAAAGAAAAAAGAATGAAAAGAAC
>NW_020837945.1:55098686-55122376 GCF_003676395.1 Aethalodelphis obliquidens
ATAATGATCAAGGGATCGATCCAAGAAGAAGATATAACAATTGTAAATATTTATGCACCCAACATAGGAGCACCTCAATACATAAGGCAAATACTAACAGCCATAAAAGGGGAAAGCGACAGTAACACATTCATAGTAGGGGACTTTAACACCCCACTTTCACCAATGGACAGATCATCCAAAATGAAAATAAATAAGGAAACACAAGCTTGAAATGATGCATTAAACAAGATGGACTTAATTGATATTTATAGGACACTCCATCCAAGAACAACAGAATATGCATTTTTCTCAAGTGCTCATGGAACATTCTCCAGGACAGATCATATTTTGGGCCACAAGTCAAGCCTTGGTAAATTTAAGAAAATTGAAATTGTATCAAGTATCTTTTCCGACCACAGCGCTAAGAGACTAGATATCAATTACAGGAAAAGATCTGTAAAAAATACAAACACATGGAGGCTAAACAATACACTACTTAATAACGAAGTGATCACTGAAGAAATCAAAGAGGAAATTAAAAAATACCTAGAAACAAATGACAATGGAGACACAACGACCCAAAACCTGTGGGATGCAGCAAAAGCAGTTCTAAGGGGGAAGTTTATAGCAATACAAGCCCACCTTAAGAAACAGGAAATATCTTGAATAAACAACCTAACCTTGCACCTAAAGCAATTAGAGAAAGAAGAACAAAAAAACCCCAAAGTTAGCAGAAGGAAAGAAATCATAAAGATCAGATCAGAAATAAATGAAAAAGAAATGAAGGAAACGATAGCAAAGATCAATAAAACTAACAGCTGGTTCTTTGAGAAGATAAACAAAATTGATAAACCATTAGCCAGACTCATCAAGAAAAAAAGGGAGAAGGCTCAAATCAATAGAATTAGAAATGAAAAAGGAGAAGTAACAACTGACACTGCAGAAATACAAAAGGTTATGAGATATTACTACAAGCAACTCTATGCCAATAAAATGGACAACCTGGAAGAAATGGATAAATTCTTAGAAATGCACAACATGCCATGACTAAATCAGGAAGAAAGAGAAAATATGAACAGACCAATCACAAGCACTGAAATTGAAACTGTGATTTAAAATCTTCCAACAAACAAAAGCCCAGGACCAGATGGCTTCACAGGCGAATTCTATCAAACATTTGGAGAAGAGCTAAGCCCTATCTTAGCTTAACTCTATCTTAACTCTTCCAAAATATAGCAGAGGGAGGAACACTCCCAAATTCATTCTACAAGGCCACCATCACCTTGATACCAAAGCCAGACAAGGATGTCACAAAGAAAGAAAACTACAGGCCAATATCACTGATGAACATACATGCAAAAATCCTCAACAAAATACTAACAAACACAATCCAACAGCACATTAAAAGGATCATACACCATGATCAAGTGGGGTTTATTCCAGGAATGCAAGGAATCTTTAATATACACAAATCAATCAATGTGATAAACCACATTAACAAATTGAAGGATAAAAACCATATGATCATCTCAATAGATGCTGAGAAAGCTTTTGACAAAATTCAACACCCATTTATGATAAAAACCCTGCAGAAAGTAGGCATAGAGGGAACTTACCTCAACATAATAAAGGCCATATATGACAAACCCACAGCCAACATCATCCTCAATGGTGAAAAACTGAAAGCATTTCCACTAAGATCAGGAACAAGACAGGGATGCCCATTCTTGCCGCTTTTATTCAACGTAGTACTGGAAGTCCCAGTCAGAGCAATTGGGCAAGAAAAAGAGATAAAAGGCATCCACATTGGAAAGGAAGAAGTAAAAGTCTCTCTATTTACAGATGACATGATATTTTATATAGAAAACCCTAAAGACTTCAATAAAACTGTTAGAACTAATAAAAGGATTCAGTAAATTTGCAGGATACAAAATCATTATACAAAAACCAGTTATGTTTCTGTACACTAATATGAACTATCACAAAGAGAAATTAAGAAAACAATACCATTTATAATTGCAACAAAAAGAATAAAATACTTAGGAATAAATTTAACCAAGAGGAGTGAAAGATTTGCACACTGAAAACTATAAGACATTAATGAAAGAAAGTGAAGAAGACACAAATAAGTGGAAAGATATTCTGTGCTCATGGATTGGAAGAATTAGTGTTAAAATATCCATACTACCCAAAGCAATCTACAAAGTCAATGCAATCACTACCATAATTACAATGGCACCTTTCACAGAAATAGAATGGAACCACAAAAGACCCCGAATAGCCAAAGCAACCTTGGGAAAGAAGGACAAAGCTGAAGGCATCATGCTCCCTGATTTCAATTTCAAACATATTACGAAGGTATAGTAATTGAAACAGTATGGTATTGGAATAAAAACAGACATGTAGATCAACTGAACAGAATAGAGAGCCCAGAAATATTCATATATAAATGGCCAATTTATGACAAATGAGTCAGGAATAGATAATGGAGAAAAGACAGCCACCTCTTCAATAAACGGTGTTGGGAAAATTGGACAGCCATATGCAAAAGTATGAAATTTGACTGTTATCTTACACCATACATAAAAATGAACTCAAAATGGATACAAATTTGAATCTAAGACCTGGAATCATAAGACTCAGACAACAGAAGACAACACAGAGTGTAAGCTCCATGACATTGGTCTTGACAAGGATTTTTTTTCTTATTTGATGCCAAAAGCAAAAGCAATAGAAGCAAAAATAAACAAGTGAGACTACATCAAACTTTAAAACTTCTATACAGCAAAGGAAACTATCAACAAAATGAAAAGGCAACCTGTGGAATGGGAGAAAATATTTTCACATCATTTATCTGAGAAGAGGTTAATATCTAAAAAAATAAAGAAAGTATACAACTGAATGTCAAAAAAATTAAAAACCTGATTAAAAATGGATAGATGATCTGAATAGACAATTTTCCAAAAAAAACATACAAATGGCCAACAGGTACATCAAAAGGTACTCAACATCACTAATCATCAGGGAAATGCAAATCAAGACCACAATGAGGTATCATCTCACACTAGTTAGAATGGCTATCACCAAAAAAATAAGAAATAACAAGTGTTGGTGAGAATGTGAAGAAAAGGAGTCCTTGTACACTCTTGGTAGGAATGCAAATTGGTGTAGCCACTATGAAAAGTAGTATGGAGTTTCCTCAAAAAAGTAAAAATAGAACTACCATATGATCCAGCAATTCCTCTTGTAGGTATTTATCTGCAGGAAATGAAATCACTATCTCAAAAAAGATATCTTCACCCCCATGTTCGTGGCAACAGTATTTACAGTAGCCAAAATATGGAAGCAATCTAAGTATCCATCAACAGCTGAACAGAAAAAGAAGATGTGGTGTGTGTGTGTACACACACACACACACACAGGAATATTACTTAGCCATAAAAAAGACGGAAATCCTGCCATTTGTGACAACATGCATGGATCTTGAGGGCATTATAATAGGTGAAATAAATCAGTCAGAGAAAGACAATATATTATCTCATCTATATGTGGAATCTAAAAAAACTGAACTCACATAAATATGAGAACGGATTAGAGGCTGCCAGAGGGGGGTGATTGGGGGTGGGGTAAATGGGTGATTGTGGTCAAAAGGTACAAACTTCTAGTTACAGGATGAATAAGTCCTGGGAATGTAATATAGAGCATGGTGACTATAGTTAACAATGCTGTATTGTATATTTGAAAGTTGCTAAGAGAATAGATCTTAAGAGCTCTCATCACAAGAAAAAACAATTTGCAACTATGTGGGGTGATGTGTGTTAACTAAACTTGTTGTAATAATCATATTGCAATGTAAACATATATCAAATCATTAAGTTGTACACCCCAAAGTGATACAATGTTATCTGTTATATATATATATATATGTAAAGGAAGGGAGGGAGGAAGGAGAGTTTGGTTTAACCAACTCTTTGTGTTGCCTAGAGCACTCCTCCCCCACTCCCACCTTAAAGTACAATCTGATAGTAGATAATTAATTACTAATTTTAAACTTCCTAAGGCAGGGGCCAATATATAAGAAATAACCTGACTGGGGAAATGAGATATCTACTTTAAAAATAAAATCCCTCTTTGTTTTAATCCGCCTAGCTCTCTACCTCTCAGGTTTAAGAAACTTGAAGACTCACAGAATTATGTGGTCATAGGGAATTCCAAACCCAATAGAGGTTTAACTGCTTAAAATCAATTTACTCAGGTGAGTAAATTTACTGTGTGGTAAAGGAGGCCACACAGAAGAAAACTGAAAAAGGCTAGGTGGCTGCTGCTATTAATGTTCCCCCCACGTGGGGAGGCAAAGCCTCTGTTAGGTTTAGGTTCATATCTCAGCTCCCTCCAAGGCATTAAGTAACTGTGGTTGCCATAGTTGTGCAGGGCTCAGATTTCCCTTCAAGAAAACAACCCGCCACTCAGCTGTGAGGCGTGCAGGTACCTGAAACCCTCCAACTGCAGTGCCTTTGGGATCTGCTGTAGCATTTATACTGAGATCACACACTCCCCAAGCAGCCCCCAGCCGATAATGGGGCACAGCCAAGTTACCAGGAGCCGGCATTTTTGCCCAGCATCGGACTTCTTACAGCAATCTATGTGCTGGAGACTTGCCCAGAGCTGCACTGCAACCGGAGGCTCCTTTTATCCCATCCTCCTTCCTTCACCCTTTCCTTTCACAGGTGTCAGACTCGCAAGGTGCTCTGAAATCTTCCTCTGCCTCAGCCTGCTTGCTCTCCCCTTTATCTTTCCCAGGTGTTACCTCCAATAAATCTCTTGTACTTTAACCCCATCCTGGCATCCAGTTCCTGGAGAACACACCCAAGACTAAATTTTGTTTTCTTATCCCTAGAAATGAAGATACTATATCCATATTTAGATTGGTAAGGATTAAATAACATCTACACACAGATCCCTGAATATAGGAAGCAGACAAAGGTAACATGGAGCAGGTGGATGGAAAGGTGGGAGGAGGGGAGGAAAACTGTCTTTACCTTCTATAACGAGTACAGGTTCCTAATCCTATGTCCTGCTTTACAGCATACCTTTTTAGACACTGGGGAGAGGAAAATAGGATGAATTTCCAGATGCTAGAGGGACATACTGGGGAAGATAAATGCTCAGTGGGGACTGGCCATAGAACTCTTGTGGATGGGGTGACACTTGATTCCCTTTTCCAATACAGTATGATCTTCCTGGAGGATTTTTCCTAGGAAAGGAAAACCATATTTATGTCCCTTTCAAAATGACATTTCACAATGGCATCTACAATGTACTGTCACTAAACACCCTGCCTCATAGTCCTGATGGTTATTTTGATGTTAAAGGAGAACAGATTGAGTTGACTCGACATCTACCTTGAACATTTCAAAACCAGGCATTGATATCAAAGAACGTGGAGAGCTCTCTAATGTCTCTTTAAACTGACAGGGTCTAGCCTGTTATCTTGCATTAAAAGGTACTCAATAGGTATTATCTGACTTGATGGCAGAAAATCACTGCATAATTGAATAGATATACTCTAAACATTGGGCAGACACTTGGAAGAAATCAAGAAGTACACCACCATACTAGTACAAGGGAAACACTAAGATTATTGCTACCAAGAAACAAAGATAAAAATACAATAGAATAAGATTGTATTCCTTGGGACAACAGAAACCAAAGAAAGTATAGCTTTGGTGCATTGTTGTATGATGAACCTGTTTACAGAAGAAAACTGTAAGAATAATCCATAGGAAAATAGAAAGAAAAAGCCAGACGTAATTAACAAGCAGCATTTTGCTTCCTCGTGTTTTATCCTTGCTCAAGAAAAGAGTAGAATAGCACACCTTTCACGATCCCCAGGTGTTTACTTCCTCAGCCACACATTCCATGGGCGCATTCCCCAGTGTCAGACTGACCCGCCTTAGAAAAGAACCACTTATTCAGCAAAGAAGAACTGTGCAAATAGCTCATTTCATGTCATCTTAATTAGCCCAAGATGATGCTTCTGAAGCGTTCTGCTTTCTTATCAACACTACCCTTCCGACTGCAAGGAAGGAAGACTTTGATGTCTTTGACACCAACTCAACCTCAGGGACCAGCATCAGGACCAGCAGATCTTGCGTGAGTGCTGTCCAAGTTGCTGTAAAGCGGGCACCTAGGATGGGTTTGCCTTTTCATTGGAACAAGCTGTACTGTGCAGCGGAGAGGGCTAGAAAGTGACCTTTGGCATCTGTGTTTAACAACTGAAACACGTGTACTTACTCTGTGCTGGGAAGGTGCTGGGCCCAGAGTGATGAGCACTGTGCCTCTGCTACCATGGAATCTCTGGTCTTCTCCATTTGAAGGAAAGGGAAGAAAGGCTAGAAAATGAAAACACAAGTGAAGGAGTACATTGCTAGTTTAGCAATACATTAGTTACTGGTAAGAAGTCTGCCCACCTCTTTTCAGTTATTTGCTTAGACCAAGGCTAGTCCACAGGGAAACAGTCAGAAAGCTGCAGGGACCTCTCAGCATTTGCTGTGTTTCCACCTGGCACCAGCACCAGATAGAGTCCTCGGTGGCCTGGAGTGTTCATGCGGCCAGAAAACAAGAGTGGAAATGTCCCCTGCTCCAATTAAGCTAGCGTCCCATGCAACCTGATGGCTGAGTCACACACACCCCCCTTCCCCGTCTCTGCCAGTCACTTCATTTACACATTGTTCTCACTCAGCCTCTCACAGGAAGACGTCTTTCTGAAAGTGCTTGCAGACATTATGTGTGAAAAAAACAAGGAGAGTATAAATAGCTTTTCCCTTCTAATTGCAACTTGCTGCTCACATTTTGCTTCCTGAGAGCTCTGAAACGGGACTACCCCAAACCAATAACAGCACAGGAGCCCTGGAAGGGCAGGTTGATGTCTCCCGCTGAAGGAGACCAAAGATGGAGAGCGAACTACAGGAGACCTAGGGGGTCGTTTCAGACTTGAGGGAGCACATCTGCCCAGGGTGGAGCACAGCCAGGGGAACAGGGAGTGGCTTTCCGGAGTACCTGGTGGGTCAGCTCTTTGATGCATCGCTCAAACCTGCGGGCTCCCCACTGGGCCTCCGCGATGCGTCGGACTTCGCTTTCCAGTTCACCATCCAGTTCACAGACCTGCAAGCAAACCACGGTCTCAGATGACAGACGGGCAGCCAGCAAGCCAGGCGGGCATTGCATTTGCCTGTCGGCACGATCATTTGAAATAGTGACACCATCAGGGAAGACGGGTGCACTCTCATTCTGGCCGTGGTGAAACAGGGCAAACTCTCTGGGAAAACTGCCTTGCCAAAAGTGAGCTGGCTGAACTATGTGAGCTCATAAAAGGGCTGTTTAGACTCAAGGATGTGAAAGGCTAATCCATGCAGAGGTGATAAACTTCCCCTCTTGGATTACAAAATTACACACACATGTGTATGATGAGTGTACGTAGTGTATAGAGAGAGAATAAGCTATATATAGCACTCTTTAAGAATTCAGCCAATGTACTGCCTCATCTTAAGCTACTTTCTCTGTGTTAAGCTCTGACTCTCTAAAGAAATCAGACTCTGAGTTTTTGTCACACATATGTCACCCACAGCCCCATAGCCCTGCTTTGTGGGAGGGCTGTAGTGCAGATGAACAGCTGGCCTGCAGCCTTACAGAGTTATACAACCAAGGTTAACATAATATTCATTCAACAAATATTTGTTGCCTACTATGCACCAGACACCAGGGCCAGGGATACAGCAGGGAACAAAACAGACAAAAATCTCTCCCCTCTATAAGCATCCATTCTAAGGAAGGGAAACACACAAACGAAACAAAATAAAATACAGACTATGTTAGATGGTGATAAGTGGTATGGAGAGAAATAAAGCAGCTCACGGGGTAGGGGGTTGAAGGGGGAGGGTGTGTTTCATATGATTTTGCAATCACACCAACTACACAAGTTACATTCAGAAGGTCTAGCTTTTATCTCTGTGTTCTCTTCCTATGAGTAATTGTTTTTATTAGTCCTTGTTTTATTCTGTCACCAATTCTTTTTGAAAATACAAGCAAATGTGTACATGTCTTCATATTTCCCCTCTTTCTTGCACAGAAGTTTGTATACCCTCAACATCGCCTGTACCTTTTATCATCATTATACCACTAGCCATGATCTCCAGGACATTACAGAGCTCTTCCTCGCTCCTTTCTAATCAGTGTGATTATATGGATGTACCATAAATGTGCATTGGTATTCCATTATACGGATATACCATAAATGTGCAAACACAGTACTTTATTTTTCAGGGGCCCTTCTGAACCATGAAATCCCAGTCAACTATTCTTTCCATCCTTATAGCGTTTGTCACATGACCTATACGGTGTCACTGAAATTGATTCGATAATTTTAAAAATCCTATTTTCAAGCTAGGTCTTGCTGTTTATTTTTGAGCTCCCTAAAGGCAGCTACTACATCATTCCTGCCAGGCCTTACTGTATTTTCACTAAGTCTTTTTTGATCCTTGATTTAGTTATTTCCCTCCCCTTTCTCTGGCTGTTAGGAAACGGGCATTCTCCACAGAGGAAATAACAGGAGCAAAGGCACAGAAGCAAGACTGCGAGGGTGTGTTTGGAAACAGTTGGTCTCCCTGGCTGTGGGGAGCCCTAGAGCTGGCACAGGTGAGCGGGAGGTACCGCATTGTTACTTAGCAGGATGGCGGATTGCACCCAGTCCAAGAAAAGTCCTATTTAGTGGCCCAAAGTCAAGAAGAATGAAAGAATATACTGAGCTCTGACACTGTCAAAGATCGGAGCATGTTACAAGCAAAAGTGAGGAGGGAGGCAGGGACTATCTGGTATGATATTACGGGACAATAAGCTTCGAATTGGGAGTTGTCAAGACCCCATGATTATGCAGGCGAACTCCTACCCTGGATTCGAGTTTCTGGCTTTGCTTTCTATTCCCTATCACGACAGTCTGCTCAGCGTCATCCAGCCTTTCCTGTAAGTCTCTGTCCGCTCCATGTTCTCTCTCATCCTCTCCAAGCGGGCATTGGTGTCTTGCTCCTTCATCAGTTCTTCTGACGTGTTTGCTACCTAGAAAAGAAGGAAAGGGACAGAGACAGTCCAGCAGCCAATCAAGCTTGACATTTCTTCCCACAGTCTTCTGTTCCTGATGTGACTAGGTGCCATGCCTTGCCTCTGTGTACTTAATCTCTTCCCACCACGCTCTCCCTGACCTCTGTGGCCCTCGAGTTTGTTAACCAGAAGGCAATCACGATAGCAGCAGCTACTGGAGATTAGGGTGAGGGGTGGTGGAAACAGACCAGAGATGAAGCACCATGTGAGTATTATTATACAACACCTGTATTGAAAGAAAGATGACCAACTGAAGGTACAGCTTTTAACTGAGTAAAGCACCAGGACGCGTCCTGTTAACATCATGCACCAGGAAACGTGTGGAGTGCCTATGAGAACCTTTTTCACGTCTCACTTCTATAATTCTGTGATTCGCAACTGCAAACAAATTTAGGCTCCAGGAATTTGGTAGCAGCTGAGGCTCTCAGTGCCAACAATCTGGCACAAGGAGGGTTAATTCTTGTGAAGCCCACTCTTGGCTATGTACACTAAGGGCTTGGCGTCTTGCTGCAATTGTTAAGAACTGTTTCATGACTCTCTCAGTGCCTTTAATGTAAGAACACTGCCCTCCCAGACAAAGTTTCTCTGTCTATCAGGTTACCAACCATCTGTATAATTTAAGTGTGAGACGTCTGTGTAGATGGTGGGGGCAAAGAATGAACGACGGAGGTAACTGGGTTCTGCTATGTGGGGTTGGAACTCACAGCTGAACTATTGGAGGATTAAAGCGAGGAAAGAGGTAGTGAGTTCATTTCTCAACACTGCCAAGGAAATCTTATAAAGATGAGGTTATGCAGATAGAGTCTTCCTAACGTGTGACTGCATAGACCTACCAAGCAGGAGTAAAAGCTCTTTTTATTCCTTTCTATCCATGTGGATTTTCGTGAATGTTAAGCATATTATTTTTTCCTTGACCAAACGCTTTTAAGCTTTCACACACCTCTTTTCCATCAGAAAGCATCTGCTTTGATACAAAATGGCTGAGTGCTAGGCACGCTTCCCCATTCGTCTGGATTCTACAGTGATCTGGTAGCTAGGATTTGGTGCAAAAGTTTTGTTTAGCTCCCCAAATGCTAAATAACTCAGTAAGCTTTTCCCTCCTCTTGAATTTTAAAACGACTAATGTAAAATCGAATTGAATATCTTGTCTCCTCGATTCCCATATACTTTTTAGCGAGAGCATCAGTTTTCACTCACAGGGCAAGGTCAGGGCTGCTGCATGTGTTTGTGTGTCTGATGGACTACACAGACCACCTGATGGGGATGGAGTGGGTGGAGGCTGAAATCAAGCCCAAGCTCTGCTCAGCAAGCACTGGCACTTGCAAGGCTGGGTTCTTCACACACAGACTTCTCCTCACCTCCCTCCTCCATGACATTTTTTTTTTTTTTCTGAGTATTGCCTTCTGCTTGCCATGCCTTTTGAGAGAAGTCTGCATCTACCCACGGTGGGGGTCCAGCAGGTGTCTTTTTCCAGTTCCCACAAAGGTACAGTCAAGGCAGCCAACCCTGAGCTTAGTCTCATTCAGGAAAAGCACCACTATCAACAATTTTAAATTTGCAGATAACGAAGGTACACCAATCCTGAAGCCCTTCTTCACCAACCTGACTCTGTTACTGAAGCAATAGTATGGGCTGTAAAAAATAAGTCAAATAGGGACTTCCCGGGTGGCGCAGTGGTTAAGAATCCACCTGCCAATGCAGGGGACATGGGTTCAAGCCCTGATCCGGGAAGATCCCACATGCCGTGGAGCAACTAAGCCCATGTGCCACAACAACTGAGCCTGCGCTCTGCAGCCCACGAGCCACAACTACTGAAGCTCGCATGCCTAGAACCCGTGCTCTGCAACAAGAGAAGCCACTGCGATGAGAAGCCCGCGCACCGCAATGAAGAGCAGCCCCCGCTCGCTGCAACTAGAGAAAGCCTGTGCACAGCAATGAAGACTCAACACAGCCAAAAATAAATAAGTAAATAAATAAATAAAAATTTTAAAAAAATAAGTGCAATAAGCATTCTTTGCAGATCATCATAAAGCTATTACAGACCCCAGGAAAAATAGCTATGGGTAAGGAAACACAAGAGGAATTGTTTCTAGACACTAGATATATTGATTTGCAAGTGGAAAGTGGATTAACTTTTTAAAAAATCTCTTGCTTTCATAAGATTTTGCCTATGGCAATTCAGCTGCTCCTTTTCACTGTGTGGACAGGGTGGAAGGGAGGAGCCAGTTGGCCTAATTTTTCAAAATGGGGACAGAGGCAGAGGGGTCAGCTAACCTCCCGCTAGCTATATGGAGAATCAATGGAATCCTTTTTGTCTGCAGCTTTGCCCTTGCCCCTTGGCTACCGCTCCCATCAGCTCTGAAAGACAGGAGTAAGCAGACAGTCAATGGACCCACCTCTGTAGGTGGCTTCTTGGCTTTGTCTTCTGCACTTTGACACCCTCGCATCACCTCTTCAGCTTCCTTCTGCATCCTGGCAACATCAACCTCCAGTTTCTTCTGGCTGAGGAGACTCGTGTTCTAAGGAAAAGCAACATCCTCATTAGGCAAGTTGAGATCATTGGTGCAAAGGCAAGCTGGTCTGTTCAGAACATGCAATGGGAGGGGCTCTGACCAGGAGGGTGTTTTCCTCTCCTCAGCCACACTCATGAAGCCATACTTCCAGGCCCAGGAGACCACGTTAGACTTGGATGCAAGGGATTTCATCCATCAGAGGTTTAGTACCAGAGAGATGACAGCCTGAGTCAGAAAGGAGAAATGGACCCAGACAACCTACAAGCCCCAAACATGTGTTTGGTTTTCAGCTGGCTGAGGAATACGTTTTTCTGCCTTTTGCTCTTTGATGGGGAAGGAGCAAGTGTCCCAGAGCAGAAGTCAGGGTCAAAAGCAGACATGTGGAAAGCAGGGGTTTAGGGAATAAAACTCAGTGTCCTGCATGCTGCTCCAGGGGAAGAACATCTTCCTCACTATCTACCTCTGCTTCTATTAATTTTGCAGTGAGGGGGTGGGCAAAGCAATTTAGATGAGCCTCATCCCCCAGGCCTGAGAAACCTCCATTACACTGGAGGATTATTTGTGTTCTTTGGCTGACGCTGCCCTAATCCTTTCCTTCCTGGGTTGTGACATTAGAGGCTGAAACTCCTTTTTGGTCTGTGTTTGTAGCACAGTTTTTCTGAGGGTGTGAAATCTTAGCATAGAGAATGTATTTAAAAGGCATAGCCTTCCTATTTTTAATTTCTCTTCTGTTCATTCACTTTTCCTCTAGCTAGTACCTCTCTCAGTGGCAAGATTAAGCCTTTGGAAATAGGAAGAGAGATACTCCAGCCTCACAGGTTCTACCCTATCTCCTTGATGGCGTGAAGCATCTTCATCTTCAAGGTTGCTTCTTCTGTCCTTATGGAGAGCCAGGCTCTGTGTGCCTCAGGCCTCCCACTGCCATGGGTGTGGCCTGGAGGGATGAGGGTATTTCCTGGAGTATGCTGGGATGCTCACTGCACATAACTCCATAGGAACTCTTTCTTTGTAAAGAAAGGTACAGTATAAATGGTGATTCATTTATACATAGAATCATTTAAAACCTGCTAGGGAGTTGATGGTTAAAATCTTTTCAAGCTGAATGATTGGTTCGGTTTGGGAAGCAGCGGGTGAGGGAGTACTGTGCAGAAGAGCAATCTAGATTGTCACAGCTCAGGTTTGAAAAAGGACACATGTAATTAGACAAGGATAAGTTTGGCCTCATATGTTCGTTCCAGGCTAGAAATCTGGGGATGCAGAAGGTTCTAGAAAATACTCATTGTATGTCAATCAGAAGATTGACGGTGTTCCAGTAATTGCAAGGGGGCCACCAATGGCTAAGGTGGGGGAGAAGTCCTTTGTGAGCAACACGTCACCTAGGCCAGAGCTGCTCAAAGGGTAGTTTCTGCACTGGCAGCATCACCTGAAAACTCGTTTGATTCCTCCTACTGCAGAGATTCTGATTCAGTGGGTCTGGGATGAGGCCTGAGACTGTGCATTTTTGTGTTAGTTTCTCTTGTACGCGTAAAGTTTCAGAAACTCTGCTCTGGAGATCAGGGCTATTACCTAATTTTCTTTCTTCTTTTTCACATCTATCTCCTTCTCTCTATGTCTGCTTTTGCTCTGGTTGATGTCCTTATCTCTCTCTAGGCTAGTGGTTTTTCATCATACTGGGACCCACTGGTATATCATCAGTTATAACATGAATGGCAAATAATTTGTTACCAACAGATATTAAGTACTACAGACAGTGAATGATTTACTTTTTAAAACTTCAATATTCTACTTTATAAGATTCCCACTCATTGTATTTAGTTAAGTTTTCTTGAGAGATAAAGAAAATATTGAAGTAAGTTAGCCTGTTGGGAATTATGCATAACGTATAGCCTATTTGTTTTATACCACATGGTATCCTAATAGGATCGTGTCATGCACATGGGCACAAACTGTAGGCACAAACTAAATGCACTGCCTTCCAGCAGGTACATCTTTGGTTTATATCAATACTTCCTTTTATCCAGTGTTTCTCAGTGGGGTCACAGTTGGCATTCTGGGAGGAGCAATTCTTTGGGATGTTGAGTTATCCTGTATCTTGCGGGAGCATTAGTATCTTTGGACCTTGCCCACTAAATGTCAGTGGTACTTCCCAGTCTCTATGGCAACCAAAATGATCCCACAGATGTTTCTAAATATCCCAGAGAATGGCACATCTGCCCCTAGTTGCATTAATCCATCCTTCACAACAATCACCAGAGTAAACTTCCTAAAATGCAAATCTAATAACTTGCCTCCCAGTTACTCACAATTCTTCAGCAGACCCCCATTAGCCGCATGATAGAATTCAAACTCCATCAGTCTCAAAATCAAGATCCCTGGTGACCTGGCTCTACCTGCCTCTCCCT
Organism: Aethalodelphis obliquidens; assembly: GCF_003676395.1. Taxonomy (NCBI): domain Eukaryota; kingdom Metazoa; phylum Chordata; class Mammalia; order Artiodactyla; family Delphinidae; genus Aethalodelphis; species Aethalodelphis obliquidens. The sequence continues at coordinate 55,112,737 of NW_020837945.1, forward strand.
TAGCATCAATTCTGCTGATCTCTCCTACCCCCTACCGTATGCTATAGTAAGTATATCAATTTTCCTTAACATCCTAAATTTCCTCTTTTCCCCATGCCTCTGACCATGACTTTTCTCTCTACTTGGCTGACTTCTTCCATGTCCTTCATGACTCAGATTAAGCATACTGTGCATCTACCTAAGTCTAGGATCATCAGGGAAGGCTTTCTGTAGGGTTGTGCTTGCTTTATCACTACAATCCCAGCAGTGCACTGCAGTGTGTTAACTTAGATCTCCACCTTTTTAGGACGATGGAGATATTTTGCATCTGTCTATACCATGCATACCTGTTCAGCTTACGGTGGGTGCCCTAAAAATGTTTATCGAGCTTTTGTCCTAGCCACTATGGCTTCTCCTGATTCCATGAGAATGGCAACGATTTAAGAATTCTTGCTTTGTGTCACTTACATAACCTTCCATGAGAAGCCAGTCCTGACAGTTCATCATATCTGTCAGCAGCCACTCAGAATTGTTTGAAATCTCCTGGCTCTGAAGCAGGAGCATTTATTTCGAATCCTGGGATGCTCGGGGAATACATGGCTTAGCAGGAAAAGGAGAAGCAGGCAAATGATTCTGGAACCCTAGCGAATGTTCCTCTCTCTCTCCCCAGCACCCTAGCTGTGAGTACCCTGACAGTTCATTCTTCTGGCAGGGCTTAGTGTTTTGGTTCAAATTGTGTCCCTCCCCCAAAAAACATATGTTGAAGTCCTAACCCCCAATCCTCAGAATGTGAACTTACTTGGAAATAGGGTCTTTAGAGAGGTAGTCAAGTTAAAATGAGGTCATTAGAGTGGGTCCAAATCTAATATGACTGATGTTCTCATAAAAATTTGGAAATTTGGACAATGACAGATACAGAAGGAAGATGATGTTAAGATGCAGAGAAAATGCCATGTGAAGGAGGTGAATTGGAGTGACGTATCTATAAGCTATGGAACACCAATGATTGCCAACAAACCACCAGAAGCTGGGAAAATGCAAGGAAGGACTCCCTGCAAGATTCAGAGGGTGCAGGACCCTGCCAATGCCGTGATTTCAGACTTCTAGCCTTTAGAACTGTGAGAGATTACATTTCTGTAATCAGTTTGGGAACTTGGCTGCTGCAGCCCTAGGGAACCAATGCATCTGGGATGAATGAAGGGCGAGACCGCCACTCTGCTGCCAAAGGCTCTCCCTGCCTCACCGGCCACCTGCAAGGCTCCACGTGGCAACCGTGTACCGTCCTAGGCCAACCAGTGTGGATCCATTGCCTCCCACCAGCTGACATGGCTAATGGTGAGTTTACAGGCCCCACCTGGGTGTGGAAAAGATTGATTTTTTTCCTGTGGCTTTCAGGAGCTCTTCCTCTGCCAGCCTGCGCCCGCATTCTGTCTGCTCATGCGAGGCCCTCAGCTCCTTGAGTTCAGCCTGGAGAAGAGCGTTACGCAGCTCGGCCACCGCCAACTGCTGCTTCAGCTCACTGTTCAGGCGTGTGCTGTCCTCCAGCTGCGCCCGAAGGTCCTGCGAGAGAAAACACGCGCGGGGGACGTGGATCCCTGGCAGTTCAGCGGGACCTGCGCTTACGCATGCGTGCTCTGAACAAGCCCCAGCGATTCAACGTAAGCATCTTCCTGCTCTCCCGAAGGATTAGATTTGCTGTCCTCACATTTATTGCTCAACACAACCTGCTGCTTGGTTTGCTCCCATAAGCAGAGACATCCCTGCCTCACCTCTGCATTACAATTGAAAATACCTTGATCTGGAGCTGAAGCTGGCCCAGGGATTTGGTTGCCTCTGACACCTGGCGGTTGACACGGCTGAGCTGGAGTTCCATCTCAGTGAGGTCCCCTTCCATGCTCCTCTTCAGCCCAGTGCCCTCAATTCTGCTCCGAACTCGACTGCAGGGAGTCAATAGCACACTGCTGCTTCCTCCTAATTTTAGAATAACATTCAGGGGAAAAATCATACACCCAAATTAAGAAAGGTTACCTGCTTTGTACACACAACTGTTTAGGAATCAGAAAAAATTAAAATTCAAGAAAAATTCTGTGTAATTAACAAAATGAGTCTAAAGGGTCTTCATTTGGAAACCATGGAGATGGAAGGGTTAGGTCAGTGAGCATTTGTCCATCATAACAGACTCATGTCCATCATTCCCAGACCAACTTCCCAGAAAAATCAAGAAAAGCACCAGAATCTTTTTGAGGTTCCTGTGGGGCAGTCTTCGCCTTATCTAAGACCCCCTCCAGGACGGTCTAGATTCCCTAGAGTGGCTAAGGGTGAAGGAAGGATGCACTTTCAGACCAGCATAATATTTAAATACTTTCAACGGTGAAACATGTCTGAACATGGCAAGAAAGAGCCACCCAGGTTGGAATAAGTCCTGATCGCCAGCAATCCTGCTCTAACAGCCTGGGACACCAAATTCCCCTAGAATAGCATGGTTATCTTTCTCCAGGCGTTTGGGAGTACAACCAAGGATAGGCTGAGAAAACCAACTGCTGTGTGATATTGAATTACTTCAATATGCCTTTATAACAATGAAAGGTCCATGCTGAAATCATTTTTGCAAAGTTACAGAAGCTTACACAATAGATGTGTGTTCAGAGAGACAATGAAAAACTGTGGGGAACCCATGGCAATCATTTCCTAGGACTCTTGCAGTAAGTCTGGGACCATGTGACTGAATGCTGACCAATGGACTACGGGCAGAAGTGTTTCCAAGGCTCACACATACAGCCTTTTACTTGTGTGATCCTGTGCTCTCTCTTCCCCATCTATAGCAAACTTGGTGGCCACACATGGATGATCTGGCATCAGAAGATGGAAGGAACCTGGGTTCTTGAGAGACTTGGGATAGTGACCCACTCTCCATCCTACCCCACATTGGACTCTAACACAAAGCAAAAATAAACTTTGATGGTTTTAAGCCATCAAGATTTTGTGGTTGTGAGTCAGGACAGTGTAACTCTTATAACACAGGCCCTGTTAAGCTCACCCTATGAAACAGGGCCTAGAACTGGGCAGATAAGACAAGACATACTCATAGAGCCCATCAGCACACAAATAGCAGACACATATTCATCTTGATTCAGAATTAGGTTCCACACTGAGCTGTCTTTGAGCCTGTATTCCGATCTCTGAGGCCAGCAGCGAGTCACACAGCCTACAGAGGAGTAAGAGTGTGGTCAGGGTTTCCCGTTGGGTGACAGGTGGAGGGGCCACTTTTTGTGATCACCCTCACCCCATGGATGGGGCGGAGGTTTCAGAAGTAGTTATGCAAATGTACAGGAAAGAACTCTTTCTGGTTCCAGAGTCAGCACCTCTCCTTTGCCAGCGCCATGTCCTGGCTCCCACATGCTGCGGCCAGCCTCTCCTGCCTATCCTTAGGTCCTGGGCTTTTGTTCTGCTCCCAGATCAGAATCCTACAGGAATGCCAGCATGTAATGTTACTAGGGACTGTTATGGCTGAATTTTGTCCCTCCTCTCTTCCCCCCAGCCAAATTCATATGTTGAAGCCCCTAACCCCCAGTACCTCAGAATGCAAGTAAATTTGGAGACAGGGCCTTTAAAGAGGTGATTAAGTTAAACGAGGCCCTTAGGGTAGGCCCTAATCCAATCTGACTGATGTCCTTATAAGAAGAGGAAATATGGACACACAAAGAGACACAGGGATGGGTGTGCACAGAGTAAAGAAAATGTGAGGACCCAGCAAGTTGGCCACCTGTGAGCCCAGGAGAGAGGTCTTAGGTCCAGACTCGCCAGCAACTTGATCGTGGACCTCCAGCCTTCAGAATTGTGGGAAACGAAATTTCTGTTGTTTAAGCCACGCAGTCTATTTTGTTATGGCAGCCCTAGCCCGTAATACTACAGTGACACACACTCAGCATCACTGAAAGCTTTAAGACACTGTTCTGTCTTACATGAGGAAACTCATTTTTGCCACAGTTGACTCTCCTTTTGCAGGAACACTAAGGCGTCTCTAAGCTGGTGTCAAAATCCTCTGCACAGAGATATATTCTACTTAGGCAGACAAAATGAATGTTTCAAATTGTACTTTTTCCACCGTTGTTTATGAAACTTCATGAGTGCCTACAGACAAGTAGAAAGTGCTACGGTTTAAGAGGCTTCTGTATAACACAGGCCTAGAGAATGGCCACTAAACAATCAGTGCATTCCATGCAGAGTCAAGAAATCTTTAAAATGAAAGCTCCTTGAGTACGTTTCTTAAGAAAAATGAAGCAGTCAGGACCAGGGCAATATGGTAAGAAGTTCCTTTTCTTTCTTTCCTCTTTTTTTTCTGAACTGTGAAACACAATTTGAGGAAAGAAACCAAATGCAAACAAGAACAAAACCGTTCTTTTTTAAAACTTGAAAAAGTTAAGGATTTAAATTGACAGTCAATTCAATCAGTAATATTTTTCTCTTGCCATGTTGCTCGTCTATATCAGGGAAATGAAAGATTTTCCTTAATTCTAATACATGCGATTCAGCTTTAAAGTGATTAACAAGTTATTTTGCTAACTAAATGCCATGTCTGAGTTTGAGCTGCTACTTCTTGAAGTCGCACTAAAATATTTTACTTAGAAATGAGAAGAGATTTAAACATATTCTTCTGGCAGAGACTCAAACAATAAAAGAAATTAAGTTGGATAGTACATGTAAATTGAGACCATGTGGCAAAGTTCGCTATTACTGAACTCAGAGGAGAGAACAATATGGAAGGAAAAGATGACGGAATGTTACCAGGTACCTGAGGCCATAGGCTGGGGGTGGGCAAACTATGGGCTATGGGCCCAGCCATGACCATTTACTTTCTTATGGTCTATGGCTGCTTTCAAGCTACAATTGCAGAGTTGAGTAGCTACAACAGAGACTCTATGTCCTGCAAAGCCAAAAATATCTACCATGTGACCCCATACATCTAACCCTTCCACAGATGATCAAACCAAAGCAAACAAGCACACTTCGATAGAGTAAGGCATTTCGATACCTCATTCCCAAAAGCTCCTTCCACAGCACCTCGCTGGGTGTGTCCAGGGAGAGCAGAATGCAGGCCAGGGGCACCCTCGTTCTGGGTCACTGAGAAGACTGCCACACATTTCAGCATTTCCTTGAATACCCTGAGTTGGGAGGGGGATGTATATAGTCAGTGGCCCGAGAAGATTCAGGATGCAACTGACCAACTTGTTCTCGACCCAGTCTGGGGCCTTGTAGCAGGGCCTGACTTAGACTGCAGTCATGGCCGCCAGCCGGCCTTCAAGGAGCCATGATGTCACTCTTCCTTTCCTGTGTGGATGAGGGCAAGTATCAAAGCTAGCCATCAAAGCTCCTCCCCTCCTCCAGCAGTGACTGCACTGTCACCTGCCTACCTCTAGCTCTGCTAATTATAACATTTGTAGGGAAACAAAAAAGCCCTAACACTCCATAAAAGTTTGGGAAGCCCCGTCTAGAAGAGCAGGCACAGCGTCTTGCCAACATGAAGCGCTCAGATATCTGTTGAGCAAGTGAAACATACAACTCGTGTACCAGCTGCTCATTCTTTCACCACCAACAGGCTTCCAGCCCGGCTCATACAGGATCAGTCCTCACCGAATGGAAGAGCAGCGGGCTGGGTGGCAGAGAATGAGTGAATGAGTTACCCAGTTTGCAGCTCTACCAAGGTTTTGCCTTTGCCTCTGAGTCTCTCTCCTGTCCTCCTGGTCCCTTCAGCTTCTCGGGTCCTGCTTCACAGGCCTCCTTCGGTTTCTATGGAGCTTCCCAAGGATTATGTGAAAGAGGACCTTGAACCTCATCTTTCCCTCAGGCAATATTTCCCTTGAGTTCTGGATTTTACATGGTTTACCCTTGATTGCTCAAAATCGTCTGCTTTGCTAGTATTTCCCCCTGGCATTCTCTTCAGTTTCCTTAAGATCCCATCCTCTCCTAGCCCTGAAGTCAGATTAAACCCTTGGATTTGACCGAGGCATTGTGATCCAATCTCCACTGGCACAGGGCACTCACACCGAAAGGGTCTGCATGGTATTTGTGATATTTTGTTAAGATATGCTCATCTTTCCTTTCTGGATGTACCTGTGACAGTTATTATGAATCATTAACTAAAACTCATGAATAGCTTATTCCTCCCTTCAGCCCGCCCTTCTTTTTTCAGCCCCTTCGCAGCTCCTGCCTCGTCTTCAGTTCTTTCTTCTCCCAGCCCTAGCTGTTTGGATCTCCAGCTTCCTTTGCACTGAAATTATTATAATTGGGGAACAGCTCTACAACATTCAGATGTATCTGACAAGATGCAGACTCTCAGGGTTCAGTTGTACTTAGCTGGGTTTATTAATAGGCACAGGTTTGACGTTACCTGAAACGAGGGGGGTTTTTTTGTTGTTTTTTTTTAACGGCGCAAGGAGACATTCGTTTTTGTTCCTCATGGAAGGAAGTAGGGCAAATATCAAGGCCCAATGTTTTTGCCCTCCATCAAAAACAAAAAATTCTTTTACACAAGGACTCAGAGCCTCTTAAGTAGACCAGAATTCACCCCTACAGTCAGTCCTACAGAGGAAAGTGCCAGTGAGTGAGAGCAAAGATAACTCAAAGCACACAGAGGACCAAATTTGGCTTGACATCCTCATTAAAAAAATGACCCCCACGGGAGTTTTGTCTGAAGATGGGCTATGGGTAAGAGGCCAGTTCAACTGAACATGGTAACTTTTTCTTTTAATTGTTTAACAAACACGTTAAAAGCAAGTTGCCAGTCGAACCTCAGACTCAAAAATGCTTTTCCATGCTGACATACGGCATTGACTTAAGGGAACAGATCAGATGCATAATACAATCATAGTTAATTCCATGTGTTTATAATTGTGCCTTTGATCTAGAGTGTGAAGTGCTTTGCCAACATCAGCTTACTGATCTTCCTCACCACCTTCTGTGACACAGAGGGGGCTGCTTTCATCCCCTCACTTCACTGAGAAGCTAAGAAGCAAAATTTCTAAAATCATCAGCTTGTTATGATGAAGCTAAGAAGAGATCCTGCAACCCAGGACTCCTGTTTAATTCAGTTTCCTGACTATTAAGACTCAGCTGCTTCAACAGGGATTCATAAGCAGCTTAGCTCTTGGCTCCGGCCCCTCTCCAAACAAACGGCTACAGGTACAGGCAGGGGGGATGTGGAAACTTCACTCTGATCTGACATTAATTTTAATGCCCAGCATCACATCTTTTAGTTCTTTTCCTCCACTATTTAGCATTACCAGTCAGTGTCTTGAACGCTCAAGAAAGCAGCTTGTTGTAGGGAAACCCAGACAGTATACACGGTCCTTGTCCACATACTTATTCTTTTTTGGTGTGTTATCTTGAGTCTTGTATGCAAGTAGAAGCTGCTCAAAAAGAATTTTATAAGGGCTTCCCTGGTGGCACAGTGGTTGAGAGTCCACCTGCCAATGCAGGGGACAGGGGTTCGTGCCCCGGTCTGGGAGGATCCCACATGCCGCGGAGCGGCTGGGCCCGTGAGCCATGGCCACTGAGCCTGTGCATCCGGAGCCTGTGCTCCGCGACGGGAGAGGCCACAGCAGTGAGAGGCCTGCGTACCGCAAAAAAAAAAAAAAAGAATTTTATAAGAAAATCATAAAAAACTGATAGTAATCGTGTAGAGGTATTCCTTTATATTAACAGTGCTGAGCTTACTAGAAAGATTCTAGTGTTGGGTTAGACTGGCTGTTTCTTTGGTAATAGTCCAACAAGGGTCATAAAAGCAGCCAAACACAGTGGGTTCTGTTCAGTTAAGGATTCTAAAATATGCAATTGTTGCTCATCAAAATAATTGTAAATACCTACATTTTTCTATCTCTTCATCTGTCTCTGAAAGCTTTCTTTCAATTTCCGCTTTAGTTTCTGAGAGTTCAAGCTGCAGATGAAGAATCTTGCTTTCGTTGCGTTCCAGAGCTTCCTGAAATATATAAATAAAAAGCACTTAATTCAGCCCACTTTTGGACAAAACTGTTTTTTCTCTAAACGTATATCATTAACGGAGCTCTCTTTAGAATTGCTAGGAATAATCTAAGGTCAAATCACATCCCTGAAGATTGGAACAGGATGAGAGACAAGTGATTACTTTTGTTTGTCACATCACCTATAGATCTGATGTTCTGAGGGCCTTCAGCTGTAGTTCAAGAACTGGAATCTAAAGCATTTTTAAAATAGACATTTTCAATCTTGTCTGTGACTATATTTCAATTTTTTAATTTATTACCCTTGACTTTTTCGAATGTTTCCATCGTTGGGATGAATCAATAAAAGCATCAAAACTAAAACAAGGAAGGTGATAACTCCTACCTGGAAACTTTTATTTATTTCTGGACATCACAGGGGGATAGAAAATAAGTTGAAAGCATTCAGAGAGCAAGAAATAGGACAGCACTCAAATAAAGGAATTTATGATGTACCTGACACATAATGCTTGGTGTGAGCCATTATCACCATAATTACTACTATTATTTCAAATGGATTGCTTTGACAGGCAGGGAGAGTTCCTGCCCCCTTGAGTATTTAAATATAGGCAAGGCACATACTGCCAGGGATGTTATAAAGGTGTTTCAAGTTTGAAAGCGTAGGTTTGATTAAATCTTTAAAGGCTGTTCCAAAGATAAAATTCTATAGAAGAAACAAACAGAACACTGGGGGTGGATGTTTATAAAGGGCACAAGGGGTGACCACCATCTATTGGTCAGTTAACCATTGGCAGACAGTCCTGAGGGCAGACGCAATTTTTCTAACCCCTTCTGAGGAGTGCTTAGCACATACCATCAAAAGTAAAAGGTAAAACTGAATAGCAATTTCAAAATAAAAATAAGAAAGATGTTGGGACTTTAATATGGCTTACAGCCTTGCTGCTGTTCTCTCAATACTAACTTCAATATAATAGAAAATAAATAAAAAACAAATGCTGGTATAGCAATTTCCTCCGAGGGAATGATGCCCTTCCTTCAGGGGGAAACTGTCACCTCTAACCCTTTTGAATGCACTGAGAAAGTGAAGCTTTGAAGGTGACCTGGGATAATTTGAGTTTTGTGACTTCAAAAATAATCTGATAACGTTTTTCATAAAGGCTCACTCAGGAAAAGAAATAAACCAGTTTTACAAATACATGTCCAAGCTGATGAAGTATTTATGGATGCAGCTGAAGACAAAACTTGAGAAAATGCGAATAGAATATAATGCCATCTAGTGCTACTGAATGGTATGAGCGCTGTGGCCTTAGTCATCTCACCTTCAACGGGCAGCTCAATTTAACGTACAAAGATGTTAGTCTATACGTTATATAGGACTAAAGTTGCCCCGCCCAATCACAGCTCTCATTGGCTTCTCATGTTGCTTGAAAGTTCCACCATAAAAGTTACTTCTTTGGGTTAAGGTGGTGGCTTTAGAAAGTCCCTAGCCAGGGTGGCCAGAGAACCGACCGGGAACAAAAGGAACAAGTGAATGAGACAAAGTTCACCCACTTTACGAGGACCGGCCTTGTTAGGGGACACCACACTGCCAACTGAAAGGATTCTACATAAAATGTAGAGGCCTTGGGGCTTCCCTGGTGGCGCAGTGGTTGAGAGTCCGCCTGCCGATGCAGGGGACACGGGTT
>NW_020837945.1:55122476-55202820 GCF_003676395.1 Aethalodelphis obliquidens
GGTCCACTTGACACATCTTCTGTCTGGTAGATTTCTTACAGAAATGTGGTGGTGAGGTAAATTGATCAGACATTGCTTGACTCAGAGCAATCCTCTGGGGTCTAATTTTTTCATTATCACACCTTTCAAAAGGCCCATGCCTGAAATGGACTTGCTATGCCTTTTAAAAATTATTGTCTCTGTTGGAGGGTGAGTGGGTGAGGGATGCATTTTTAATGTGACTGGGTGTTTAGTCAAAGGGTAGGTCAAGAAAATGAAATTCAGCTGCGAGAAAAGAGGCTTTGTAGGCCTTGTTGACTACTTAATGACCGTGACAGGATAACTACCTTCTGAGTTCACCCTCTTTGGCAAAAAGATTTTCTCAGGGGTCCTTTCAATCACTAGCACACACCTAGGGATCAAGTCAGAGATTTTTCCTGAACTTTTAATCCATAACACTGAAAACACTCCTGTCAAACAACCCACACAAAGATAAGCTTTCAGCAACAAATGTTTGAGAACATTGCTTTGAATTCATTTTTCAAACTACCTAAAGTTTTTTTTGCAAAAAAAAAAAAAGTGTTTCGACTGATTTTATTTAAAGAGAGGGGCAGGTATGAGGATATTTAGCTATTCAACAAATATTTATTGAACCGCTACTGTATGCCAGGCAATGTTCTAGTCCGGTGCTTCTCAAATGTTAGGGTAAATATGAACCACCCAGGGATCTTGTTAAAATTCAGATTCTGATCCAACAGAGCTGGAGAGAGGCTGAGAGTCTGAATTTCTAACAAGCTCCCCGGTGATGCCCATGCAACCAGTCCACAGGCCACGTTTAGAGTAGTGAGGGTCTAGGTACTGAGGATAAATTAGCGAACAAGATAGACATGGTTCTTGTTTTCTTTATAATCAAGAGAGTTGCATCCACGATTGTTTATCCTGTCCCCCTAGCCTCGATTTCCTCATTTGTACAATGAGGACAATAGTTTGCTAGGGTGATTACATAAAATAGTGCATACAAAGAGCCAGGCATAGTGCCTAGCACGCAGTTAACCCCTGAATGAGGGTCAAGGGTTATAAGCGTGTTCTTGCTGTTGTTGTGACTAGAATGCAGGTCTTCTGCACTGTCACAGTGATGGAAGCCTGCTTTGCTCCCTGGAGGTAATACCTCGGCCTCTTCCGAGGTATGCCATTTGGACTTCAGTCTTTTCTTGTTCAATCTACTTCTTGATCTTTTCCATTTCACTTAAGTTCTTCTTTCCTTCTTTCATCTGATTTTTCAGATTAGAAATCTCTTCTGGAGAGGGATGAAAAACAAAGTTAGTGAAAAGAACCAGTCTCAGATCCATGATGTCAGCCAAAAGAGACTGTTCCCAGAGGCCCACTGGGACCCTGGTCATGCCATCCTTGGTAACTTGATGGCAAGGCCACCGCTGGCACGTATGGGACGTTTGTTTGAATTAGAAAAAAGAATCCCCTCTTCAAAGTATTCTTTTGGCATCTGCCACAAAGTTGCCTACAACAGCTGGTGAGGATGGTGTTTCTTAGAGTATTGTGCATTGAACAACCTGTGTGACTGTACATGGCGGTCCTGCTTGTCAGAGCCATGCCAGATATTGCCCGGTGGGGCTCTAGGACCCAGACCTGGAATCCTATCCAGTGGAAGAGCTTAGCTATCAACACGGGTGGCGGCCACTGTGTCAGCTGTCGCTCAACACCAGAATGGGAACTTACAGCATAAGCTGGGTCACTGTCTGCCAGAAGCCAATGTGTGAACCCTCTGATGAACACACGTCTCTGAAAGAGCAAGGCAGCCAGAAGTGACAAAATCTCCAGCACCTGACATTGTTACTGACACTGACTGACACAACACCTGACACTGTTGTTGACACAGTAACCTGTTGTTACTGACACAACACCTGACACTGTTCATGAAGGAAGCCTCTGCAGCCTAAGGTGTGGAGCAGGGCCAAGTGCTCTGGGAATTACCCACAGTCCAGAGGCAGTGGAAGGAATTCAGGGGCTTGACCGTTCCTCTGGCTCTGAGATCCCCAGCTAGGATAGGCTGTGACAAGAATTTTTTAGTTACAAAAACAAACCCATGAGATGGCAAGTCTCATGTGAATAATAAATCCTTCTCTGATAAAACTTCTCCAGAAGAGGGGCTCCCAGGAGAAAACTCAAGGCAGTGGTTCTCTACTCTGACCATACCGTAGAATCACTCAGAGAGCTTTTGAAAAAGACTTCTTCCCAGGCTCCAGCCCAGAGCAAGTATGGTCCCCACACGAACAGCCAGCTTCGCTTGGGGACTTCTTAGACATACAAACTCTTAGACCCCCTCCTAGACTTACTGGATCAAAAACTCTTGACGGTGGGACCCAGCCAACCGCGTTTTAACAAGCCCTCCAGGTGGTTCAGATGCCATGAAAGTTTTCTAACTGTTCCAGCACCTCTCACAGGCCCAGTCAGTGACCTGCTCATGGACTAGGTAGGTCAACAGAGAAAGCAAGTTTCATTTATGCCTCCAATAGTAATGAACTTACTCCCAGGGCATCTCAGGGTTGTAATGCACATCACTGTTGGTGCTGGTATAAGTTGGCAGCCTCTTTGAAGGGCTGCTGGGCAATATCTCAGAATTTGAAAATTCATTCCTTCAATCCTGCAATTTCATTTCTAGGAATCTACCCTACTGAAATATTTGTACACGTCCCCATTGTACACAGATGTACAATATAGGATTATTTATAATTGTGAAAAATTTTATCGAAAATTAATAAGGTCTAGTTAAACGTGTTAGTCAGCCTTATCATAAAACACTGTGTCACTAATAACAGTCACTTGGTAAGGCTCCAGCTACAGGCACATGGGAGGTGGCAGAGCCCATAGTTAAGTGTGTATATGCCGGAATCAAGCTGGCTGGGCTCAAACCTCAGATCTGCTACTCATCAAATGTGAATTTGGCCAAGTTCTTAACCTTAAATGATTCAACCTAATCTGCATTTTACAGATAAACTAACACATAAGGCTGTTCTGAGACTTAAACAATGAATAGTTATATATAGAACAGTGCCTGGCATGTAGTATGGGCTATAGAGATATTTGTTAAATTAGAAAATAAGTTAATAAATGGAAAAAATAAAAAGTATAGAATAACGTGTAATTTAAGTAAAAACTACCTGTATGCATATTATGCAGGTTATGAATATAAAGAAATTCTTAATAGGCTTCCTTTACGGACAGGAACTGGGGCTAAAGTTAGGAAAGTACTCTTATGTTTAGAACTCCTTTAATGAAAATAGTATCTGTAGTATAAAAAAAAAGACAAAATCCAAAGCTAGTATTCAAAATGGAGAAGTTAAGACCCAAGCGAGGCCAGGACGATGCTAAGGTTTCTCCGCATCGAGGCAGCCTTGCCCTTGGCGCTGGGCCCTCCCGGGACCCTGCTCCGGTTCCCAGGGCAACGTACCCTTCAGGTTCTTGTTCTCCCTTCGGAGGGTCCGCTGGCTCGCGGCGCTCTCCTCGTAGGTGTGCCTGAGATCGAGGAGCCGGGCGCTGAGGGCCCGGGCCTCCTCTGCGGGGCGTCGGGCATCGCCTGAGGCTACTCGTGCTCCCGCCTCCAGCCGTGCAGGCACTGGTTGAAGTGCTGCTGCCACCGGTCCAGCGCAGCAGCCGCGCGGTGCACCTTCCCACGATGCGACAGGGTGTCCCCGAGCTCGAGCTATGGTCGGGGCCTGGCCCTCTCCAGGGAGGCCCTTCTGGCATGGCCCACCCCCATGGCTTCGGCAGCCTCCTGCGACCGAATTGCCAGCTTCTTCCTGAGAAGGGGAGGTCCAAAGGGCGAGTGAAGCCACAACCCTCAGAGAGCTCGTGCAGTGTGTCCTTATTAAACACAGCACTTGGGTACAAATGGGGGGTGGGGGGGCTCCTGAGGGTGGCTTCATAGTCTGAAGGGGAAGCAGCTTGTGCCTGACAATGACCTCCTTGTGCCTGTGGAAGCCAGATGTCTGCTGACCACCACACTCTGGCTTCTGTGTCCACATGTCCCTTATTCCCTCCCCACCCTTTGCCAACCTGGACTTGACACTCAGAACCTCTGAATCCCTGTAAGTATCTGCTTCCCCTGAACCTTAAGTAAGCAATACAGACTTTATCAAAGACTTCATAAGAAATGGGAGAAAGAGAAAGATGGTACTGAACACCCAACAGTAAGCAACCGTTAAAAGTTTGGGGGCACGTCTAGTCTCTAAAGAGCTCCTTGGCTTTATTGCTTCCAAGCAGCATTCTTTGGCTCTCTCCTGCTCAGTCTCCCCCTCTCATCATGGGACTCCTAAACATGCCTGAGTATCTTTTCTCTGAATTTCTTCTCCATCTCAGCTCCTCTTCCCAAATTTATATACCCACATCCATCCCAGCGTTATGCTCACTTATCAGGTCCTACTGCTGTTGGGGGTACTTTAGCCCCTGTCTGTCCTCCCTCCAGAATCCTCTGAGATGCAGTGGCTTATTAAAATGCTTCCTCTACCGTCCTTACAATGTTCATTCGCTTCCTTATGGATGCAAAGTGTTCTCTTGTTCCCATCTCCTGCAGGGACACTGGCAGTCCCATTCTTACTCATTCATCACACCTCTTAGATGAAAGGTACTGTATGTACCAAAGCTTTTTCCAATCTCCAGTTATTAAACAGAAAAAGATCCTCAGGAATTAACATGTTCCACACAGCAGCCTAACAGAGCAGTGTGCTCATAAAGCCCCCTTTTGGTGGAATCCTGCAAAAACTAGTCTGTGCTCAGTGTCTAAGAAAGACCTGGGCTCTAACAACTACTCCTTGCTCACTGGCTTTCTAACCATAGTCACGTCACGTCTTTGCTTCATTTTTCTTAACTGGTAAGAAGAGATTCTTCTGTACCACATGGTGACTATCATTAATAATACTGTATTGTGGGCTTCCCTGGTGGCACAGTGGTTAAAGAATCTGCCTGCCAATGCAGGGCATACAGGTTCGAGCCCTGGTCCAGGAAGATCCCATATGCCGAGGATCAACTAAGCCCGTGCGCCACAACTACTGAGTCTGTGCTCTGCAGCCCATGAGCCCCAACTGCTGAGCCTGTTCTCTGCAACAAGAGAAGCCACTGCAATGAGAAGCCCGCGCACCGCAATGAAGAGTAGCCCCCGCTCGCCACACTAGAGAAAGCCCGCGCACAGCAACGAAGACCCAGCACAGCCAAAAATAAATAAAATAAATAAATTTATAAAAAAAATAATAATACTGTATCTTATATGTGAGAGTTGCTATGAGAATAGAGCTTTAGTGTTCTCACCATAACAACAACAATAAAATGGTAATTTAGTGGGGTAAAGGAAGTGTTAACTAATCATGCTGTGGTAAAGATTTCTCAACATGTGCATATAACGAATTATCACATTCTACACCTTACACCCTACACAATGGTATATGTCAATTATATCTCAATAAGGGAGAAAAAAAAGGAGATTCTGATGCTTTATCCCACCTAAAACAGGAGTCTTGTAAAACAATTACACATATTTTAACTACTTTAGAAATGCTCAGTTGGAACCAGAAAATAGGAATTTTACTTTGGGTGACCAACTGCTGGGGGACTGAGGGGTTGTACCAGGACACGGGGCTATCAGTGCTCAAACTGGGCAAGTCCAGGGCAAACTGGACAATTGATCACCTTCATTTGATTGATAACGTTGCTCTACATTTACTACCAGCTACAATTTTGCTGCTCAACTTGCCAACCATAAGCACCTATGTAGTTTCCTAGAATACGCAAGAAGGTATAGGAGATGAAGAAATCAGATTCCTATCCCTGGGGAACTCAGAAGCGGTAAATGGGGTCTCAGGGGGGCTTGATTCCACTAAACTAACTCATCATGTGAACCCCAGCCTGGAAATCTAAGTAGACAGATCCTCAGCTTTCCAATTAAAAAAAATGGAATCCTAGATTTTTTTTGCAGTTCCACGTCCCTTAGGGGTTTTAGTGGGAAATCATAATACAGACAATGCTTTATTTATTTGATGTTCAACTAAGTTTAAAGCAAAAAAAAAAAAGTCTTTGGATATTATCTCATTTGCCCATCATTTCTCTTCAGTTGTCATGTACTACTGGACCACAATTTGTTAGTTCCAACAAATCCATGTGGTCATAAGTAACCTATATACTTTCCCTCTTTTCTGTCCCTCCCTAGGAAACCTTCAAACAGAATGACGGGTAGACACTTTCACCAGAATTCTTCAATTATTAGGGAAAAAAAAATCTTGCTTTAGAAGCAAATGCCATATTTTGGATATGAGGCACCATTTCAGTTCAAAGCCCCGCTTTTCTGCAGTCCAGAGTTTTGAACACATTTACTGCAGGTATTTTTAGTATCTGTCATCCCAAAGCCCTTTTTAAGTTACTGTGGCTACAGAGACAGATTGCTTGGTACCCCTTCAGGGACAGAACACAGCAGCTGTTCAGCACGTGCACAGCAATGCCTTTCAAAGATTTAGGTGAAGAACTGAAAAAATAATATTTTTGGTTGATGCTAAAGAGAAATGTATTGATCTGCCCTGAATTTCTGCCAAGCTACCAAGCCAGGGATACACTCTTTTGAGTCAACCTTTAATGATTATAAGCCGGGGATGGTTTGACACTTTCTCTCAAAGACACACAGTCCTTTGACCTCTGAGCAAAATGCTTTAGAACTACATCCTGGTACTAAGTCTTGATTCATGTGGGCCCCAAACTTCTGTAGTTCCTGAGAAGAACTTCTAAAGCCTTTATGTAGTGTTGGCTATAAAACTGATATCCTAACCTTAGAGGTGACCCCAAAGTGTTTTCTTTTCAAAGAAACATTTGTCCCATAGGCAGGATGACAAATCCTAATACGTTTCCAGCTGCCCCTGTCCACCTTCACAGACCACTCTGTAGCGTACAAGTTGTAGACCAGAGACATGATGACTTTAAGGTACGGAGACATGTACACACATGGATTCCATTATTTTGGCGTTCCAAATGAAACACAGGATTTTCGTGCTAGCCTACTTTCAAACCCTAGTTCAAAGTCACATCTATGAAGACTTCCCCCGTACCCCTAGAAATCACCTCTTTTTTTCCCCCAGGACTTCTCTCTAGTCTTTGTCACTCTGTATTATAATTTTCATTTTTGAACCCCTCTAGAGCATGTGCTTCTTGCCAGTGGTGGCTGTTTCAGCTTTGGTCTTGGGTTAGTTCACACACTTGGTGAGGATTAGCTTAGTGTACACATGTGGCCTCGAAGACACAGTCACTGTTCTCAGAGTCCTCTGTGCAGCCCTGCCCCACTCACTTGGCATCCTCCAAGTCCTCAGTGCTCCGGATGGTGTCGTCTTCATACTTGGTTCTCCACTTAACAATTTAAGCATTGTCTCTGAACAGGGCCCAGAGCAGCTCAGCCTTGGCCTCTTGTTCTTCCTGGTACTGCTCTCATAGCAGGTCACAGTCACGCTTGGCCGACTTCACGGCCTGGGCCAGGGCACTCTGTGACTGCAGGGGACAGGGACACAACACATGTTACAAAAAGGCACCATGGCCATTAACAAACAATGAAAGGCTTGGAGGTGGCATCATCTTTTTTAGATAAGGTTAATAACCACCTGTCACAAATGCAAGCCGAACCTGAACCTCGTAAGATGATACCAGGGAGAGAATTTGGGACAAGAAGAGAAAGGAGAGAGTATCTAACTGCTGCCGTTACAACAAGGAAGAGGGTTCTATTTAGGGAAATGCCAGCCTGACTATGTGGGCTTCAACAATAGACAGGCCTGGAGTTCTAGAAATAGTGCAGAATGCAATGGTAGCAAGAGGAACACTCACCATCATTTAGGTAATCAGATTTATATTTAGCAATATACAAGAGTTAGATCTTGTTTGGACTAGAAAGGACCAATGAGTTTTGCCTAGCCTTTTCATTCTATTCATAAGGAGAACAGAACCTTTTATTTCACATGTAAATCCCTAAAAACTTTAAAACTTTAAAGCAGTACTAGCCAATAGAACTTTCCATAGTGATGAAAATATTCTATATGTGCACTGCCAATATGGTAACCACTAGCCACGTGGCTGTTAAACACTCAAAATGTGCCCCAAACAAGGGCAAATTCAGTCAAAACTAAATTTAAAATTTATTTGATTTTAATTAATGTCAATTTAAATTCAGGTAGCCACCTGTAGTGTAGTAGTGGCTGCTGTATTTACTGGACAGTAGAGCTCAGTTTAATGACTACTGCTGGCACTTAAGGGGTGGTCTGGTTAACCTAGCAACATCATTCCCAAGAGATAACCTAGTCTAGTGTGAAGAACCAGGGTCGCTGCCAGTCCTCATGGGCCCTTAATGTAAATTAGGAAACAGCATCTTCTTAGGTAGATGCAGCTCTGAAAGCACAAGGCTTGGTTAATGGCAGCCTCAGGCAGACACCTTTGGGCAGTGAATGAGGAGCAATAATACATAGCGACCCCAAGAAGGACACAGGCTTTGGAATCTGGGAAACTTGGCTTCAAATTGCTACCCTTCCTCTTATTTAATATATATTTATTGAGCGCCTGTTCTAAGCAATAGTGTTAACTGAAGTAAAAGAGATGGAGACAAAGCCTTTGTCCAACGGAGCTAAAAGGAGTAAGAGGATATGTAAAACAAACATGTACAAAAATTACTAAATAAAATTGCTGACTGCACTGAGAACGTAAAACAGATGGACATGATGAGGAATGTTTGGTTCTTTCTCATCATCCCCCAAAGGCCTTGGGGAAGGGCCTTCAAACAGTGGGAATAGCAGCTACAAATGTCCTAAGGCCTGAATGATGACAGCTTGTATAAGGGGCAGCAAGGAGGCCAGGGTGACTGGAGGGGAGTAAATGACAGAGGCAGCTGTGGAAGGTAAGGTCACAAAAGGAGGCCGGAGCCAAGAGAGGGGGCCTTGTATGCCAGTTGGAAGCCACTGGGAAGTCAGCCAGAGAGATCTTCTAAGCTATAAATCTGGTCATTTCACAACCTGCTCAACTTCCTTCACAGTATACTACCAGCTGTATGACCTTGGATGAGTTGTCTTCTCAAAGCCTTGGTTACTTCATGTAAAAAAATATAATTCTACCAGTTTCATATGACTTATATATGAAGGTTTATATGGCATGAGAGAAGCGTCTAGCATGATGTCTGATGCACAAATCATGACAGTAATTTGAAAATGTACATGTGATATAGAAAATAAGGAGAGTGGAAGGAATAAAATAAAACATTTAAAAACTGAAGTCTGAAGAGTTGCAGTGAGATTATATGCAGGTGAAGTCTTTTGGGGTCTTAGTAAGAAAGAGGCCTTGAATATGAACTAAGAACAGACTTGAATACCAGGGCTCAAAAATCCATCTCTCATCTTAGTCACTATGCTTTAACATTAAAGAACCACTTTCACTGTGGTCACCTGCGAGCAACATTATATATTCTCTTGGGAAGAAATGACTAATAATGACTAATATTTATAATATATTGACAATTTGAAAATAATATTGAGCTAATCCAGCCCCATTCATTTTATCCTGCTCTTTTATGTAATTCCACTTCTTTGTGCAATTCAGAATCAAAGACCCATAAAGAACTTTGCCGACTTTCTGTTCTAGCAATAATGCAAAATGAAAATGCATACTTTGTTTGCTCTAAATCTGACAAACTAGAGAAGTGATCTAAATTACTGAGGATGTTCCTTCAGTGATCAGAGTCCTCCCTGGCACGTATAAGATCCAACACATCTTTTTCCATAGCTTCTAGGGCACTTCCCCCCTTCTTTTATATGAGAAGATATTCAGGCTGACCTAGGAAGCACTATTTTTTTTTTAACATACAGGCAAGCTCCTGGTGAGAAACAATAGATGCATGACTTTGGTCTCTTCTGCCAATTGCCATTTCAGGTCTTGAATCTGCAGAGTGAAGGTAATATTTTCCCTGGAAAGTTGGTTTATCAGAGCTTCCTTTTCTTCTAGCCTTTTTAGGAACTCACCTACAAAAAGATTTCACAAAATAAGTTAATCATGGTCTTCTTATCTACTGCCTCTCCCACTTAACTTGTTGGCTTAAGAGCAACTAATATGATCCACATATTTTTGATATTTATAAAGAGTCGAGGGTCCAGTTATCAGCAAACCATGGCAATGATCCTTTCCAGAACTCTCGAGAGTGAGCTACCATTTATTGAGAATCTTCCATAGAGCAAGTACTTTATATATATTACCTAGTTTAATTCTCATAGCTACTTGATAACATAGGTATTATGTTACCCATTTTTCAGAAGGGAAAATATGGTAACTGACTTAAACGTGATTGAGACACAAACCTGGTTACCAGCTATGCAATGGACGTAGATTCAAGTTAAGCTCTTAATCCTGAGGAACGCATTCTTTCTTCTGTGCCATGCTCCCTTGTGTACTATATGTGGCTCTACACATTTCTGACCATATGATCTTTAGATAATTACAACTTCTTTGCCTCATTTGTAAATTGAGGATGGCGATAAAATATTGTTAATGAAAATTAAAGGAGTGTGAATGTACTTTGTAGACTGACTTGCTAAATAACTATTAGAAAGCGTCATTAAATGGTACAGAATGTGACCAAGAGAAGGGTAAATTTTATTTCACTCTAGTCTACTTTCCCAGCTTAGCTTACTTCATTAATGATAGGTGAGAAATGCCTTGGTTATTAGAAATGGTATTAAAGCAGAGCCAATCCTGATCAAAGGCAGTTACTTCTATTATGCAATTAGTGCAATAATAAAAGCCTCAAATATTTATGATTCCCACCCCTCTTGCTACAAACAAGTTCTAAAACTCTCAACATTATAAGAGTGTTTGGGTTAAAACAGCAATTCCCAAACTTTTGGGTCTCAGGAACACTTTATATGCTTAAAAAATTTTGAGGACCCCACAGAGATTTTGTTTACATGAGTTTTATATTAACAGTGTATTCGAAATTAAAAGAGGAATTTAAGGTATGTATTTACTCATTTTAACATAATAAAAATCTTAATGACATGTTAACAGAAGCAACGATTTTTAGAGGGAAAACTATGTTCCAAAACAAACAAAAAATTAGTGAGAAAAATAAGCTTATTTTATATTTTTTTAAATCTCTGGCTTAATAAAAGTCAGCTGGTTGAAGAATCCAACTGTTCTGGTTGAAGCATGTGAAGAAATCCAGCCTCTCATAGATAAGTAGTTAGAAAAGGGAGATGTGTTTTCATAGTCTTTTCAGATAATTGTGACTATTGTTTGATACTGTACCAAAACTCAACAAATAGAAGTTTCTTAAGGGTTAATGGTATAATCCCTATAAATGAATTTTTTATTCTGTTACATTAAAATTCATGCACCTGTCTTAAACTTTGAATGGATCTTTTACCTACACATGATTTTGCAACATCAAGCAGTGGTGATTTGAAAAGTATACGTTTACTGAATTATGCAGATTTTCCAAATGTTAACACATTTCATCACAGAATATTAAAAAAAATCATATCTGTTAACATCATCACTTATCTCATAAGAAAAGCCTTTAAGGTTCAGCTCAAGATGGGGGAGTTAGAAGATCCTGAGTTCAGCTCCTCCCATGGACACACCAAAACTACAACTACGTATAGAAAAACTGTCTCTGAGAACAGCCTAAAGACTAGCAGAACAGATTTTCTACAACTAAGGCTATAAAGAAAAGGCCATGTGGGGAATGGGTAAGAGGGCAGAGATGTGGTCTAATCAGAGCTCATACCCCCGATAAGCATACCCCCGATAAGGCATACCCCCGATAAGGCATATCCCCGATAAGCTCATACCCCCGATAAGGCAATAAGTGGGAGGGATATCACAACTGTGGAGGTCCCCACTGGGGAGTGAGGGGTCCAAGCCCCACATCATGCTCCCCAGCCCAGGGTTCTTGCACCGGGAAGACAAGCCTTCGTAATGTCTGGCTTTGAAAACCAGTGGGGCTCAGGGCCGGGAGGGCCAGAGGACTGCGGGAAACTGCAGACAATGCTTGTGTACAAACTCACTTGCTCCTGGTCCCAATAGAGAGGCAACAGCTTGAAAAACACCTGAGTCGTACAAGAAGGAAATTCATTGGCTAATATTGGGACATATTTTGGAGGGGCAGGGATCTGGCAGAACTTTCTCCAGTGGCAGAAGCACTTGTGCACACCTTTTTATTTTTATTTTTTTAACTCTTCTGCCACCTAGCTGGCTGGTCCAGGACTGGTGGGCACCATTTCTGTTACTTTCAGTCAATCTAGCTAACACAGTGTACCCTGCCCCAACATTCCCTTGAGGACCCACCTTGGAAGGCCCCTCAAAAGCCACTCCATGTCCACTCCATCGGGCAGGTGGCACGAGCTGGCACTGGTGCCCCTCCAAAGTGGCTCTTACCCCATCCAACCTGGTGAGCCACCTTGGCCAGCATCAGCACCCCCTCCAAGAAGCTCCCACTTGGGGGTCACCTCAAGTGACCCACAGCACACCTACAGCAGTCACAACCAAGCTATGCAGCCAGCCAGGCCTGGGGCCAGCCCCCTCCACCAGTGTGCCCACAGCAATTGTGGCCCAACCACAATAAGAGGGTGCATGAAGCCCAAACAGGGGAAACCCCAGGAAAAACTGGCTCTGGTGACCATGGGGAATTGTGCCACACATAAGGCCACTCTCTCAAGACTAGGATATGGAGCTGATCTACCTAATACATAGAAACAAACACAAAGAGTTAGGCAAAGCGAGGAGACAAAGGAATACTTTCCAAATGAAAGAACAAGACAAAACTCCAGAAAAAGAACTAAACAAAATGGAGATAAGCAATTTATCAGAAAAGAATTCAAAGTAATACTCACAAAGATGCTTACCAAACTTAGGAGAAGAAGGGGTGAACTCAGTGAGAACTTCAACAAAAATATAGACAATATAAAAAAGAACCAATCAGAACTGAAGATTATAATGACTGAAATGAGAACACATTAAGGGAATCAACAGCAGATTAAAAGATCCCAAAGAACAGATCAGCAATCTGGAAGATGAGGTATTGGAAATCACCCGATCATAACAGCAAAAAAGAAATCTCTCTTTTTAAGAGAGATTAGTTTAAGGGACCTCTGGGACAACATCAGGCATACTAACATTTGTGCTATAGAGGTCCCAGAAGGAGGGGAGAGAGAGAGAGAGAGAGAAAGACATAGAGAGAGACAGAGAACATATAGAGGGAAAATACCTCAACATAATAAAGACCATCTATGACAAAAGCACAGCTAACATAATACTCAATGGTGAAAACTCAATGGTGAAGATGGCTCAAAGATCAGGAACAAAACAAGGATATTCGTTTTTGCCACTTTTATTCTACACAGTACTGGAAGTCCTAGACATAGCAATCAGAAAAGAAAAAGAGATAAAGACATCTAAATTGGAAAGAAAGAAATAAAACTGTCACTATTTGCAGATGATATGATACTATACATAGAAAACCCTAAAGACTCCATCAAAAAACTATTAGAACTAAAAAACGAATTCAATAAATTTGCAGGATACAAAATCAATATACAGAATCAGTTACATTTCTGTACACTAATAACAAACTATCAGAAAGAGAAATGAAAAAGACAATTCCATTTACAATTGCATCAAAATGAATAAAATACCTAGGATTAAATTTTTTTGTTTGTTTGTTTTGTGGTACTCAGGCCTCTCACTGTTGTGGTCTCTCCTGTTGCAGAGCACAGGCTCCAGACGTGCAGGCTCAGTGACCATGGCTCACAGGCCTAGCCGCTCCATGGCATGTGGGATCTTCCCTGACCAGGGCACGAACCCGTGTCCCCTGCATCGGCAGGTGGACTCTCAACCACTGCGCCACCAGAGAAGCCCCCTCGGATTAAATTTAACCAAGAAGGTGAAAGACCTGTACTTGGAAAACTATAAGACACTGATGAAAGAAACTGAAGATACAAGTAAATGGAAAGATATTCTATGTTCATAGATTGGAAGAATTAGTATTGCTAAAATATTCCTACCCAAAGCAATCTACAGATTCAATGCAACCCCTATCCAAATACATTTTTGGCATTTTTCACAAAACTAGAACAAATAACCCTAAAATTTGTGTAGAACCACAGAAGACCCAGAATAGCCAAAGTAATCATGAGAAAGAACAAAGCTGGAGGTATCATACTCCTTGATTTCAAACTATGCTACAAAGCTACAGTAATCAAAACTTTATGATACTAGTACAAAACTAGACACATAGTTCGATGGAACAGAATAGAGAGCCCAGAAATAAACCCACACTTACATGGGCGGTTAATTTACAACTAAGGAGCCAAGAACATACAGTGGGGAAAAGACAGTCTTCAATAAATGGTGCTGGGAAAACTGGAAGTTAAATGAAAGGAATCAAAATGGACTATTTTCTCACACCATGCACAAAAATAAATTCAAAATGACTTAAAGACTTAAATGTAAGACTTGAAACTATAAAACTCCTAGAAGAAAACATAGACTATATACTTTTTGACACTGGTCTCAGCAATATGCTTTTGGGTCTCTTTCCTCAGGCAAGGGAAACAAAAGTAAAAATAAACTAATGGGACCTAATCAAACTAAAAAGCTTTGGCACAGCAAAGGAAACCATCACAAAATGAAAAGACAACCTACTGAATGGGAGAAGATATTTGCAAATGATATATACAATAAAGGGTTAATATCTAAAATATACAAAGAATTCACACAACTCAATATCAACAAAACAAAAAATCTGATTTAAAAATGGGCAGAGGACCTGAATAAACATTTCCCCCCCGACCCAGGGAAGACATTCAAATGGCCAATAGACACATGAGAAGATGCTCAACATCACTAATCATCAGGAAAATGCAAATCAAAAGCACAATGAGATATCATTTCACACCTGTCAGAATGGATACATCAAAAAGACAACAAATAACAAGTGTTGGTGAGAATGTGGAGAAAAGGGAGCCCTCATGCACTGTTGATGGGACTGTAAATTGGAACAACCACTATGGAAACAGTATGGTGGTTCCTTAAAAACTTTAAAAAATTTTAAAACCTTATACAATCTATCAGTTCCACATCTGGATACTTACTGGAAGAAAATAAAAACACTAATTTGAAAAGATATGTGCACCCCTATATCCATAGCATCATTATTTATAATAGCCAAGATATGGAAGCAACCTAAGTTGTCTTTCAATAGATAAATAATGAAGATGCAGTGTGTGTGTGTGTGTATGTGTGTGTATGCAATAGAATATTACTCAGCCATAAAAAATAGTGAAATTACGTCATTTGCAATAACATGGATGAGCCTAGAGGGTATTATGCTAAATAAAATAAGTCAGACAAACAAAGACAAATACCTTATTATTTCACTAATACGTGGAATCTAAAAAAAAAAAGGAACAAACACAACAATACAGAAACAGACTCATAGATACAGAGAACAAAGTGGTGGTTGCCAGAGGGTTAAGTGAAACAGGTGAAGGGGATTAAGAGGTACAAACTTCTTATTTTAGTTATAAAATAGGTAAGTCATGGGGACATGATGTACAGTATAGGGAATACAGTCAACGGTACTGAAATAACTTTGTATGATGACAGGTGGTTACTAGACTTATTGTGGTGAGCAATTTGAAATATAAATAAATGTTGAATCACTATGTTATATACCTGAAACTAATATCATATTTCATGTCAACTATATTTCAATAAAAAAGAAAGAAAAAAGAAAAGTCTTCAAGAATTGATAGCCATCAAGCTTATGATGGTACCTAACTGTTTTCCGAAATCTAATTTTACCTAAAAGCTCCACTTTTATTATTGGCAACAAATATTGTCAGCTGTTTCCCTTGTAGTGACAGGCTCATTTTGTTCATTTTTGAGAAAATATCTGCAATATCTAAGTCTGAATAAGCATAGTTTGTCAAATGTTCTTTCAAGTAAATATGATTCTTCCTGAAAAGATTGCTAGTTCAACTCAGAACTTGCACAATCACACATCCTACTTCAGTATGAAATGGAAGTGCTTTATGCATACTTTTTGTTTTGTCACACAGAATATTAAAAAGATATATACTCGGGGTTGAGATGTAGTATAATTAATTTTTACTTTTTCATTAAAGACATTCTTAAGTAAAACTGACTTTTTTTATTTTAAACTGTTGAGTATGGACCAGCAAATACAATGATTATAACTGCAGTGTGGTGCTACTGCCTCAGCTTGTGATAAAGCTCCAGCAGTTTTAATCGTCATTGCTTTTGCACCATCAATAACAGCAGCAAAAGAATTTAAAAAGCAAACAGAATCTTAGTATTAGAATGAAATAGTTCTAACCTCTTACTTAGTTCCCCTAAAAGAGTCTTGACAATTGCTGGGGTTGCATAGACCAAAACTGAGAAGCTCTGGGTGATACATCATATTTAAAAGTTTTCTGGGGAAATGCCAATCCATTAGGGCAGCAGTCCCCAACCTTTTTTTTGCACCAGGGACTGGTTTTGTGGAAGACGATTTTTCCACAGACGGAGTCGTGGGGGATGGTTCAGGTGATAATGCAAGCAATGGGAAGCGATGGGGAGCGGCAGATGAAGCTTCGCTCTCTCGCCCACCACTCACCTCCTGCTGTGCGGCCTGGTTCCTAATAGGTTGTGGACCGCAGCCCAGGGATTAGGAACCCCTGCATTAGGGGGTTAAGACAAACATATCACATATTTTATAGAACTAGGACCCACTTAACATGGCTTAATTGTTCACATTTACTATTGGTCTCCTTTGAAAGCAGAGTATAATCAGTGGCCAGGACAGGCCATGAAAAAGAAACTTTGGTGATAGTAGCAAAAAAAGCAGCAAAAAATCTGGAGCATAGACCTAGTGAGAGGAGGGGAGGTTTGGATAGGTATATACCTAAAATTTAATTTGTACAAAAGCCAAAAGGTAAAGCTAAGAATAAAGGAGGAAATAAAAGGTCCTGCATCCTAAGCAGAATTATCATCTCAGATCCACTTTCATTTCACTCACCCACCAATTTCCTCATCAAAAAAGTGAGTAGAAAATTAATGCCAATAGGTAGAGAGGTAGGCAATGCCTATGAAAAAACTTGTATACAATACTACCTTCAGAGCTGGACAAAAAGGTATACTCCAGCTTAGTCTCTGAACTGAACAGTCCCCATGCAGACTACATCCTAAATGGCACAGAAGATCAAACTGGGGGTTTTGTAATGAGGCCAAGTGTGATACACCCTGTCACCAGCATAAGAGTCCTACTTAGTGTCCCTGCTAGAATCCAAAACTCTTTCCTCTTCTAGATTTCCAGGTTTGTTATTTTGCCAGTTCATTTTAATTTAGCTTTGACTCTAGATTAACATCTAGAAACAGAGGTGTCCATAGGCAGAAGGATAAACGGTTTTCACTCTCGTTTTAAAGTGAGTGCCTCTGGGCATCAAAAACACATTGTTTATTTTCATTGACCTAGGAATTCTATCTTTGGGAATATATTACTAAAAATAATTCTAATTACAGACAAACAGCTAGTCACATGCTGTTCAAAGCAGACAAGCAAGTTACAGGACAAGATGAAGTAACCATTGTCCATCTACTTGATGGATTCGAAGCACTCTTGTAAGTGATTGAGTATGCAAGATACAAAAAAGCTCATGACAAACTGAAATTGAAAAACCTCAAATAGATTGCCACCATGTAAAATATAGGAAAAAGATCTAACTAACAATAGCGGTTGACAGTTAAGAATAAGCCAACGGAACATTGTTCTACTTTCAATTGATCAAATGTTTGTGGATCTCCAATAAGTGGCAGGCATGGTCTAGATGACTGACAAAAATCAGTGATCAAAACAAAGACCCCTGCCCTTGTGTAGGGTACATTCTGGCAGGTGGAGACATGACAAACTTATTTATTATGTCAAGCAGGTAGCTTCTTTGAAGGTATTAAATGCTATGAAAATAGAAGCACATGGAGAAAACTGGTTGAGAGCACTCAAATGTCACCTTCCCAACAAGGCCAATCCTGACTCCTCCCAGATCTATTTGATTAACCCTCATCTTTAAGTCTTTGCTGAAATAGTCAGGACAAGGGGAAATAGTCAGGGCAAGACTCTAGGGTGGGAGTGTGCATGGTATGTTCAAAACACAGCAAAGAGGTCAAAGTGACCAAGGCAGAATGAGAGAAGAGAAAGTAGAAGAGGTCAGAGAGATAATGGGGCCCAAGCATCTGACCCTTGTAGGCCATTGTACAGACTATGGCTTTTTTTTTTTTTTTTTTTTTTGCAGTACGTGGGCCTCTCACCATTGTGGCCTCTCCCGTTGCGGAGCACAGGCTCTGGACGCGCAGGCTCAGCAGCCATGGCTTACAGGCCTAGCCGCTCCGCGGCATGTGGGATCTTCCCAGACCGGGGCACGAACCCGTGTCCCCTACATTGGCAGGTGGACTCTCAACCACTGCGCCACCAGGGAAGCCCCAGACTATGGCTTTTACTGAGTGTAAAAAAGGGGTGTGGGTTCATACTACCCGAGGCAATCTACAGATTCAATGTGATCCCTATCAAATTACCAGTGGCACTTTTCACAGAACTAGAACAAAAAAATTTTTAATTTGTATGGAAACACAAAAGACCCTGAATAGCCAAAACAATCTTGAGAAAGAAGGACACAGCTATAGGAATCATGCTCCTTGACTTCAGACTATACTACAAAGCTATAGTAATCAAAACAGTATGGTACTGGCACAAAAACAGACATATGGATCAATGAAACAGGATAGAAAGCCCAGAAAAAAACCCACACAATACGGTCAATTAATCTATGACAAAGAAGGCAAGAATATACAATGGAGAAAAGACAGTCTCTTCAAGAAGTGGTGCTGGGAAAACTGGGCAGCTACATGTAAAAGAATGAAATTAGAACATTCTCTAACACCCTACACAAAAATAAACTCAAAATCGATTAAAGACTTAAATGTAATAGTGGATACTATAAAACTCCTAAAGGAAAACATAGGCAGAACACACTGTGACATAAATCACAGAAGTATCTTTTTGCATCTGTCTCCTAGGGTAAAGGAAATAAAAACAAAAATAAATTAATGGGACTTAATTAAACTTAAAAGCTTTTGCACAGCAAAGGAATCCAGAAACAGAGGAAAAAGACAACTCTCAGAATGGGAGAAAATATTTGCAAACAATGCAGCCCACAAGGTATTAATTTCCAAAATATACAAACAGCTCATACAGCTTAATATCAGAAAAACCAACAACCCAATCAAAAAGTGGGCAGAAGACCTAAATAGACATTTCTCCAAAGAAGACATACAGATGGCCAACAGGCACATGAAAAGATGCTCAGCTTCACAAATTATTAGAGAAATGCAAATCAAAACTACAATGAGGTATCACCTCACACCAGTCAGAACTGTCATCATCAAAAAGTCGACAAACAATTAATGCTGGAGAGGATATGCAGAAAAGGGAACCCTCCTACACTGTTGGTGGAAATGTTAACTGGTGCAGCCACTATGGAGAACAGTATGGAGGTGTCTGAAAAACTAAAAAAAGAATTACCATATGATCCGCAATCCCACTCCTGGCCATATATCTAGAGGAAACCAATGTTCATAGCAGCACTATTTACAATAGCCAAGACATGGAAACAACCTAAATGTCAATCCACAACTGAATGGGTAAAGAAGCTGTGATGTGTATGTGTATATATATATATGTGTGTGTATACATATATACACATACACACACAATGGAATATTACTCGGCCATAAAAAAGAATGAAATAATGTCATTTGAAGCAACATGGATGGACCTAGAGATTATCATATTAAGTGAAGTAAGTCAGAAAGAGAAAGACAAATATCATATGATATCACTTATATGTGGAATTTTTAAAAATGATACAAATGAACTTATTTACAAAACAAATAGTAGACTCACAGACATAGAAAACACACTTATGGTTACCAAAGGGGATAGCAGGGATGGGGGAGGGACATAAATTAGGAATTTGGGATTAACATACACACACTACTATATATAAAATAGGTAAACAAGGACCTACTGTATAGCACAGGGAACTATACTCAGTATTTTGTAATACCCTACCATGCAAAAGAATCTGAAAAAGAATACATATATATGTATAACTGAATCACTTTGCTGTACACTTGAAAGCAACACAACATTGTAAATTACCTATACTTCAATTTTAAAAATAAATTTAAATAAATTTAGATATAAAAAAGAGGTGTGGGTTCATTACTGAAAATTAGGAAAAATACCTATTTCAATGAGGTAGATGTGATGAAGAGGCATGTTTGTAGACTGTGTGGACAGCCCCTACCATCCTTTGATCTTGAAAGCTGCTCCAGTCAACTGCATGTTGCATTTTCCCTTCAAGGAGGAGACCTGGGTGGGGACTCCCAAGGTGGTACAGAGGTGATCTTTCCCAGACAAGAGCGTGTCTGTGGACAAGGTAACATCAAGGGCCTCATTTGTCCCCTAGAATTTTTAAGTGCCCACTCAGGCTCAATAACTGTTTCACCATTTCAGTGGTCTCTCTACCAGTCTATGGGATTGAGACTCATAAGTGAAGCGTCACTGAAAGTTCACTTACCATTTTCACTCCGTAGCGTTGTTTTCTGTGCTGTCAGATCATTTGCCAACTGAGTCACTTCATCTAGTTTTGCATTTTCTTCATTCAAGTGCTCTCATACAGACTACAGAGCTTCTCAGAATTACCCTATGAGTTGAGAAGGAAAGATTGGACATGGTTTATAGAGACCAGGCTGAATTAGCTGCATAAGGAAGGACGGGAGGGGTGGTTCCTGGGACCCTTGTGCTCTCCTCTGCCCTGAAAGCCACAGCCAGCATTGGGAAACCATGTCTTCTAATTTAGGAAAGCACAATACACTCAGAGTCTGGGCCCCTCAGAGGCCCAAACTTTTCAGATTATAGGTATTAATGGAGAAATGACTCTTTGGGTATCGGGGACCCTCTCTAGAATTCATTGCTTTTCTGAAGAAGAAAACGTGTCAGTGATGAAGTACATATTCACTTCCTGACATTGTATTATATATTTAACCATCTTTCTTTCCTGCTAGAATATGTTTCATGAGGGTAGAGATTCCATCTAATCACAGATTATGCCCCCAGTGCCTTGAATCGTGTCTAGCACGTATTAGGAGCTCAGTTAACAAGGGGGTAGGCTCAGAGGGAAGGGAAAGGAAAGATGGGAAGAGATGGAGGAGGAAGGAAGGAAATCCAAAGGGCTGACCAAGAAGGATAGGAGAAAGCAGATGGATCTGAGCTGCAGGAGCACAATCACAGAAATTTAAACTGTCAAAACAACTGGACCCTCCCGATCACTAAGGCTGCAGGCTCCTGCTTACCCTGTTGAGTTAACATTTCAATCCTAAACTCTAACTCTCCGAATTGTTCATGTTTGAAGAAATGGATATGCCATGTGGCCTTTGCACTTCTACCTGGTTAAGTAACCAATCTAATCATCAGACTCTTGCCACACTCTGGAAACTAATGCCAATACCATGAAACCCAATATTTTCAGGACGAAGAGCTGCCAAATGTAAGATGGTGCTATCCTCTTTACCTAGCTATAATTTCCATTCTCATTATTAATATGGTCAGAAGTCATAAAATGACACTGGTGGTACTCTAGAACCACAGTTCCATAGATTTCACATAGCTGTTTTTGTGTTTTGCTCTTTACATGTATTAAATCACAATTCATAAAACAGCCCTATGAGACTTTCATCTTTATAAAGAAATAGTACTATGGAAAAAGTAGGAAGAGGAGGGACAACTACAACAAAGAAAGGATCACACCAATGGCATTCCAAGAAAACAGTGAAAACTGTGAAATCTGGTAGTGAGTCTAACAGTTTCCATGTTAAACTAATTATTATGATATAGCAATGGCCAAGGACCAAAGACATTTCAAAGATGACACCAAGTTTGGTCCTCTGGGAAACTTCTGAATCAGCAAACATTGGAGCTCTTCTGCTGGAGCCTATGCTCTGTTGAAGACTGTTCTCTTTAAGCTTACCCTAATGACTATTTTAAACTCTTTATGAAAGACTCCTAGATTACATCTTATATTCCCAAGGCCAAATGTAGTGCTTGACACAAAATAGGCACTTAATAAATATCTAGGACACTCAAATTACTGCAGACTTTTGTGAGAGGTTGGCCAACATACCCACCACAGTTTACTTAGAAGTCACCTTCAAGTTTTCCTTATAAACCTCAACCCCCAGACTTATTTTGTTTTGTTTTTTTAACTGACTTGGGATATTATCCACTGATTAGCAAACAAGGGAAGAGGCACATCAGGTGCCTGCCCATTTGGAGGCTGACAAGGAATAGTTCTATTCTCAGATGTTCCACAGCACACCCACGCTTAGTGGTGGTTATGAAACCAGACATGGCAAAGATTCAATGATCAGCTCCCTCTACAATGCCATCAGCATCATGTAGTTTAGAGCACTGATGGCAAATGCCAGCCACACTCAATTATCCACATTCTCCACTTGCTACTAGAAGCTATAGTAGTGACACAGGTAACAGTTTTTAGATAGTCTGTACTTTCTAATATTTCAAAGGTTGAATATGTTTGCTCCCACTTCTGAAAGTCATTTGATAGTCAAAGTTGGCACACTTGCTGTTTTCCTCACAATATTCCTCAAGAACTCAGATTGCCTGTTTTATAAATGAGAAAACAGAGTTAGAGAGGCTAAATACCTTGCCCAAATTCACACAGCTAGTATGCATTGGGTTTAGGATTTGAACTGATAATTGCCCGTGCAGATGCAAAAAAAAAAAAAAAAGTCAGGCACTAGATACCTAAGCATCCATTGCATGATATAATAACAAAGGAAATGTTAAGGATGAATTGACTTAACGTCCTAGTTGGCTCAAATTGTCATGAATCCTGGGTCCCAGAAGAAACTGGATAAAAATATGATGACTCTGTGAACCATCTTTATTTTATGTTCTCTCCAATAATAAATGACCCATGAACGGGGGCCAAGAGGAACACAGCCAGATGGGAGAAATGCCAATTTTGCTTGTGGTCATGAGTGTGCTCTGCTACACGCCTGTTTGCTGAAGGTAAAAGAATACAGATCTCTATAAGACAACTTAGTCAGTTTTGTGGATATGGCAAGCAAAGGAGCCAGAGAATCCCCGGTTTTCAAGAGAAGCTGGCTATGCACATCTGCAGAGTAGGCAGCCACTGGGCACACAGGAAAGACACTTGCCCTTAGGCACCGCTTCAGATGGTAGTTATCCATGGGCATTGTTTACACTGGTATGGTATTTTCAATTGAAAAAGTATTTTCATAAGCAGGGTCTGCAAAAGACAATGAGGTTGTTCATCTAAAGGTGGCCTGTACAGAGGTATAACATTCAAAGGGGTGGTACCTTCAAAAGAACTTCAAGTTTAAGCCTAAAGATAGACACTAAATTTTGATACCAAGAAGGAAAAGGTTAATGAAATAATGCACACTCATCCTAAAGCTGGCTCTTAAAATGATGCATAAAAATGCTGCCTCCTGGGCTTCCCTGGTGGCACAGTGGTTGAGAGTCCGCCTGCCGATGCAGGGGACGCGGGTTCGTGCCCTGGTCCGCGAAGATCCCACATGCCGCGGAGCGGCTGGGCCCGTGAGCCATGGTTGCTGGGCCTGCGCGTCCGGAGCCTGTGCTCCGCAACGGGAGAGGCCGCAGCAGTGAGGGGCCCAAAAAAAAAAAAAAAAAAAAAAAAAAAAAATGCTGCCTCCTAGAAATTCAGGAACCAATGGGAATTCAAAATAATCAAGATAATTGTGAGATTGCCTATAACTTCTAAACTTCCCTGGGCCTCTCTGTCAGCCGAATATACTTTCAAAAATGCTTCAGTTTCCACCGTACCACGGAGTATTGGCATTTCTGGCATTATAAGTCAAGAAAAGATGAAGTAAACAATACAAGATAAAGTTCAGCATAATGGATATGCCTATGAGGGTGAACAGAATCACTTTATCCCACCAACAAATATGCAAGGCAGAATGATGTCACCCACAGATATACACAGGATTTGGAGCGGAGGCCCAGCTCTGCCATATAATTTTTGTGACCCTGGACAAATTGTTAAACCCATGAGCCACAGAATTCCCAAGAGACATATGTAACAGATTAATGCTAGTAACTGAGTGTAGAGATTATGGAAAGCATGTAGTAAACATGAGTAAAATAAGACCTAGCTTCTGCCTTAGAGATGTCTTCTACTGAAGCAAAGTGAAAAGACCATACAATGCAGCAGTAAAGGGGGACACCAAAAGTGCTACAAGAATTAAGAAACAGGTAAAATTTTAATAAGAAAAGTTGAACTTGAGCATTCCAGGGGGACAGTTTAGTTGGAAAAGGCATATTGGTGGGAAAGTGGATATTTGGCTGAAATAGAGGGTCCAGGAAACAAAGTACCAGAATCTAAAATATTCAGAGAAAGTGGAGTCAGATCACAGCCATAGGGTACCTTGAAGGGCACAAGTTTGGAGTTCACTTTGAAGCAGGGACATGATTCAATAAAGCCATCTCTCAAAATATTCATACAGATACTATTTAAAATAGAGGGGAAAAAAAAGACTAAAAGCAAAAAAAACATAATTTAGAAAACCAATGCAATAGTCCAGTTAAAAGATAATGAAAGTCATACACGTGAGTGGGAATGGAATAAAAAATTGCAAGACAGTGCAAAATTGACCTGCTGTAATAATTGACTGGAAAGCCAAGAACAGAGAGGAAACAATAATCAATTCTAGGCTTAGAGTCTGGGTGACGGAAGAAACAGGGTGCTGCTGGTAACAAAAATGTCCACAGGAAATGTGTCAGCTTCAGGAGAAGGGGATAAGTTTGGTTTTAGACATGCTAATTTGAGGAAAGGGAGACATTACTGAATTTTGAAAGAACCAATTAAGAAAATTCTTTTAAGAGAGACCTTCAAGATGGTGGAGGAGTACGACGTGGAGATCACCTTCCTCCCCACAAATACATCACAAATACATCTACATGTGGAACAACCCCTACAGAACACCTACTGAACGCTGGCAGAAAACCTCAGACCTCCCAAAAGGCAAGAAACTCCCCACGTACCTGGGTAGGGCAAAAGAAAAAAGAAAAAACAGAGACAAAAGAATAGGGACGGGACCTGCACCAGTGGAGGAAGCTGTGAAGGAGGAAAGTTTCCCCACACTATGAAGCCCCTTCACGGGCGGAGGCTGCAGGTGGCGGAGGCGGGAAGCTTCGGGGCCGCGGAGGAGAGCACAGCAACAGGGGTGCGGAGGGCAAAGCGGGGGGATTCCCGCACAGAGGATCGGTGCCGACCAGCACTCACCAGCCCTAGAGGCTTGTCTGCTCACCCGCCGGGGCGGGCGGGGCTGGGAGCTGAGGCTCGGGCTTCGGTCGGAGCGACGGGAGAGGACTGGGGTTGGCGGCGTGAACACAGCCTGAAGGGGGATAGTGCGCCACGGCTAGCCGGGAGTGTGTCCGGGAAAAAGTCTGGAGGTGCCGAAGAGGCAAGAGACTTTTTCTTGCCTCTTTGTTTCCTGGTGCGCGAGGAGAGGGGATTAGGAGCTCCGCTTAAAGGAGCTCCAGAGATGGGCGCGAGCCGCGGCTATCAGCGCGGAGCCCAGATACGGGCAAGAAAATGCTAAGGCTGCTGCTGCTGCGACCAAGAAGCCTGTGTGCGAGCACAGGTCACTATCCACACCTCCTCTCCCAGGATCCTAGGCAGCCCACCACTACCAGGGTCCCGTGATCCAGGGACAACTTCCCTGGGAGAACACACAGCGCCTCAGGCTGGTGCAACGTCACGCTGGCCTCTGCCACCGCAGGCTCGCCCCGCACTCCGTGCCCCTCCCTCCCCCCGGCCTGAGTGAGCCAGAGCCCCCGAATCAGCAGCTCCGTTAACCCCGTCCTGTCTGAGCGAAGAAAACACGCCCTCAGGCGACCTACATGCAGAGGCCAGGCCAATCCAAAGCTGAACCCCAGGAGCTGTAACAAAGAAGAGAAAGGGAAATCTCTCCCAGCAGCCTCAGGAGCAGCGGATTAAATCTCCACAATCAACTCGTGCCCTGCATTTGTGGAATACCTGAATAGACAACGAATCATCCCAAAATTGAGGCAGTGGACTTTGGGAGCAACTGTAGACGTGGGGTTTGCTGTATGCAACTGACTGGTTTCTTGTTTTATGTTTATCTTAGTTTAGTATTTAGAGTTTATTATCATTGGTAAATTTGTTTATTGATTTGGTTGCTCTCTTCCTTTTTTAAAAAATATATAGATATATTTTCTTTTCCTTTTTCTCTTTTTGTGAGTGTCTATGTGTATGCTTCCTTGTGTGATTTTGTCTGTATAGCTTTGCTTTTAACATTTGTCCTAGGGTTCTGCCTGTCCTTTTTTTTTTTTTTTTAATAAAGTTTTTAGCACTTGTTATCATTGGTGGATTTGTTTTTTGGTTTTCTTGCTCTCTTCCATCTTTCTTGTTTTTAAAAAAAAACTTTAATTTTTTATTTTTAATACTTTTTTTAGGTTTTATTTTAATAACTGTAATTCTTTTTATTTATATTTTTTCTTTCTTTCTTTCTCTCTTTTTTCCCTTTTCTTCTGAGCCATGTGGCTGACAGGATCCTGGTGCTCTGGCCTAGTGCCAGGCCTGTGCCTCTGACGTGGTAGAGCTGAGTTCAGGACATTGGTCCACCAGAGACCTCCTGGCTCCACATAATATCAAACGGCAAAAGCTCTCCCAGAGACCTCCACCTCAACACTAAGACCCAGCTCCACTCAACAACCAGCAAGCTACAGTGCTGGACACCCTATGCCAAACAACTAGCAAGACAGGAATACAACCCGACCCATTAGCAGAGAGGCTCCCTGAAATCATAATAAGGTCACAGAAACTCCAAAACACACCACCGGACGTAGTCCTGCACAACAGAAAGACAAGACCCAGCCTCATCCACCAGAACACAGGCACCAGTCCCCTCCACCAGGAAGCCTACACAACCCACTGAATCAAACTTACCCACAGGGGGCAGACACCAAAAACAATGGGAACTACGAACCTGCAGTCTGTGAAAAGCAGACACCAAACACAGTAAGTTAAGCAAAATGAGAAGACAGAGAAACACAGAGCAGATGAAGGAGCAAGGTAAAAACCCACCAGACAAAACAAATGAAGAGGAAATAGCAGTCTACCTGAAAAAGAATTCAGAGTAGTCATAGTAAAGATGATCTAAAATCTTGGATATAGAATGGACAGATAGAATGAAACCTTTAACAAGGACCTAGAAGATGATGAACAACAATGATGAACAACACAATAAAGGAAATTAAAAATTCTCTAGAAGGAATCAATAGCAGAATAACTGAGGCAGAAGAATGGATAAGTGACCTGGAAGATAAAATAGTGGAAATAACTACTGCAGAGCAGAATAAAGAAAAAAGAATGAAAAGAATTCAGAACAGTCTTAGAGACCTCTGGGACATTAAATGCACCAACATTCGAATTATAGGGGTCCCAGAAGAAGAGAAAAAGAAAGGGACTGAGAAAATATTTAAAGAGTTGAAAACTTCCCTAATATGGTAAAGGAAATACTCAATCAAGTCCAGGAAGCACAGAGAGTCCCATACAGGATAAATCCAAGGAGAAACATGCCAAGACACATAGTAATCAAACTATCAAAAATTAAATACAAAGAAAAAATATTAAAAGCAGCAAGGGAAAAGAAACAAATAACATACAAGGGAATCCCCAAAAGGCTAAGAGCTGATCTTTCAGCATAAACTCTGCAAGCCAGAAGGGAGGGGCAGGACATATTTAAAGTGATGAAAGGGAAAAAACTACAACAAAGATTACTCTACCCAGCAAGGATCTCATTCAGATTTAACAGAGAAATTAAAACCTTTACAGAAAAGGAAAGTTAAGAGAATTCAGCACCACCAAACCAGCTTTAAAACAAATGCTAAGGGAACTTATCTAGGTGGGGAAACATAAGAGAAGAAAAAGACCTACAAACCCAAAATAAATAAGAAAGTGGTAATAGGAAAATACATATCAATAATTACCTTAAATGTAAATGGATTGAATGCCCCAACCAAAAGACACAGACTAGCAGAATGGAAACAAAAATGAGGCCCATATATATGCTCTCTACAAGAGACACACTTCAGACCTATGGACACATACAGACTAAAACTCAGGGGATGGAAAAAGATATTCCATGCAAATGGAAATCAAAATAAAGCTGGAGTAGCAATTCTCATATCAGACAAAATAGACTTTAAAACAAAGACTATTACAAGAGACAAAGAAGGACACTACATAATAATCAATGGAACAATCCAAGAAGAAGATAAACAATTGTAAATATTTATTCACCCAACACAGGAGCATCTCAATACATAAGGCAAATGCTAACAGCCGTAAAAGGGGAAAACGACAGTAACACAATCATAGTAGGGGACTTTAACACCCCACTTTCACCAATGGACAGATCATCCAAAATGAAAATAAATAAGGAAACACAAGCTTGAAATGATATATTAAACAAGATGGACATAATTGATAGTTAAAGGACATTCCATCCAAAACCACAGAAGGCACTTTCTTCTCAAGTGCTCATGGAACATTCTCCAGGATAGATCATATCTTGTGTCACAAATCAAGCATTGGTAAATTTAAGAAAATTGAAATCGTATCAAGTATCTTTTCTGACCAGAATGCTATGAGACTAGATATCAATTACATGAAAAAATATGTAAAAATTACAAACACATGGAGGCTAAACAATACACTACTTAATAACCAAGAGATCACTGAAGAAATCAAGGAGGAAATCAAAAAATACTTAGAAACAAATGACAATGAAAACATGATGACCCAAAACCTATGGGATGCAGCAAAAGCAGTTGTAAGAGAGAAGTTTATAGCAGTACAATCCTACCTCAAGAAACAAGAAACATCTCAAATAAACAACCTAACCTTACACCTAAAGCAATTAGAGAAACAGGAACCAAGAAATCCCGAAGTTGGCAGAAGGAAGGAAATCATAAAGTTCAGGTCAGAAATAAATGAAAAAGAAATGAAGGAAATGATAGCAAAGATCAATAAAACTAAAGCTGGCTCTTTGAGAAGATAAACAAAATTGGTAAACCATTAGCCAGACTCATCAAGAAAAAAAGGGAGAAGACTCAAATCAACAGAATTAGAAATGAAACAGGAGAAGTAACAACTGACACTGCAGAAAAACAAAGAATTATGAGAGATTACTACAAGCATCTATATGCCAACAAAATGGATAACCTGGAAGAAATGGACAAATTCTTAGGAAAGCACAATCTTCCGAGACTGAATTAGGAAGAAATAGAAAATATAAACAGACCAATCACAAGGACTGAAATTGAGACTGTGATTAAAAATCTTCCAACAAACAGAAGTCCAGGACCAGATGGCTTCACAGGCAAATTCTATCAAACATTTAGAGAAGAGCTAAAACCTATCCTTCTTAAACTCTTCCAAAATATAGCAGAGGGAGGAACACCCCGAAACTCATTCTACAAGGCCACCATAACCCTGATACCAAACCAGACAAAGATGTCACAAAGAAAGAAAACTACAGGCCAATATCACTGATGAACACAGATGCAAAAATCCTCAACAAAATACTAGCAAACAGAATCCAACAGAGCATTAAAAGGATCATACACTATGATCAAGTGGGGTTTATCCTAGGGATGCAAGGATTCTTCAATATACACAAATCAATCAACGTGATAAACCATATTAACAAATTGAAGGATAAAAACCATATGATAATCTCAATAGATGCAGAGAAAGCTTTCAACAAAATTCAACACCCATTTATGATAAAAACCCTCCAGAAAGTAGGCATAGAGGGAACTTACTTCAACATAATAAAGGCCATATATGACAAACCCACAGCAAACATCGTTCTCAATGGTGAAAAACTGAAAACATTTCGTCTAACATCAGGAACAAGACAAGGTTGTCCATTCTCACCACTATTATTCAAAATAGTTCTGAAAGCTTTAGCCACAGCAATCAGAGAAGAAAAAGAAATAAAAGGAATCCAAATCGGAAAAGAAGAAGTAAAGCTGTCACTAGTTGCAGAGGAAATACTATACATAGAGAATCCTAAAGATACTATGAGAAAACTACTAGAGCTAATCAATGAATTTGGTAAAGTAGCAGAATACAAAATTAATGCACAGAAATTCTTGCATTCCTATACACTAATGATGAAAAATCTGAAAGAGAAATTAAGGAATCACTCCTATTTACCACTGCAACAAAAAGAATAAAATACCTAGGAATAAACGTACCTAAGGAGACAAAAGACCTGTATGCAGAAAACTATAAGACCCTAATGAAAGAAAT
Organism: Aethalodelphis obliquidens; assembly: GCF_003676395.1. Classification (NCBI taxonomy): domain Eukaryota; kingdom Metazoa; phylum Chordata; class Mammalia; order Artiodactyla; family Delphinidae; genus Aethalodelphis; species Aethalodelphis obliquidens. Next base: position 55,152,998 of record NW_020837945.1, read on the forward strand.
TAAAGATGATACAAACAGATGGAGAGATATACCATGTTCTTGGATTGGAAGAATCAACATTGTAAAAATGATATACTACCCAAAGCAATCTACAGATTCAATGCAATCCCTGTCAAAGTACCAATGAAATTTTTCACAGAAGTAGAACAAAAAATTTCACAGCTTGCATGGAAACACAAAAGACCCTGAATAGCCAAAGCAATATTGAGAAAGAAAACCAGAGCTGGAGTAATAGACTCCCTGACTTCAGACTTTACTACAAAGCTACAGTAATCAAGACCATACGGCACTGGCACAGAAACAGAAATACAGATCAATGGAACAGGATGGAAAGCCCAGAGGTAAACCCATGCACATATGGTCACCTTATTTTTGATAAAGGAGGCAAGAATATACAATGGAGAAAAGACAGCCTCTTCAATAAGTGGTGCTGGGAAAACTGGACAGCTACATGTAAAAGAATGAAATTAGAACACTCCCTAACACCATACACAAAAATAAACTCAAAATGCATTAAAGACCTAAATGTAAGGCCAGACACTATAAAAACTCTTAGAGGAAAACAGAGGCAGAACACTCTATGACATAAATCAAAGCAAGGTCCTTTTTGACCCATCTCCTAGAGAAATAGAAATAAAAATAAACAAATGGGACCTAATGAAACTTAAAAGCTTTTGCACAGCAAAGGAAACCATAAACAAGACAAAAAAATCACCCTCAGAATGGGAGAAAATATTTTCAAATGAAGCAACTGACAAAGGATTAATGTCCAAAATATACAAGCAGCTCATGCAACTCAATATCAAAAAAACAAACAACTTAATCCAAAAATGGGCAGAAAAACTAAATAGACATTTCTCCAAGAAGATATACAGATGGCCAAGAAGCACATGAAAAGCTGCTCAACATCACTAATTATTAGAGAAATGCAAATCAAAACCACAATAAGGTATCACCTCACTCTGGTCTGAATGGCCATCAATAAAAATCTAGAAACAATAAATGCTGGAGAGGATGAGGAGAAAAGGGAACCCTGTTGCACTGTTGGTGGGAATGTAAATTGATACAGCCACTATGGAGAACAGTGTGGAGGTTCCTTATAAAACTAAAAATAGAACTATCATATGACCCAGCAATCCCACTACTGGGCATATACCCTGAGAAAACCATAATTCAAAGAGTCATGTACCACAATGTTCATTGCAGCTCTATTTACAATAGCCAGGACATGGAAGCAAACTAAGTGTCCATCGACAGATGAGTTGAGAAAAGATATGTGGCACATATATACGATGGAATATTACTCAGCCATAAAAAGAAACGAAATTGAGTTATTTGTAGTGAGGTGGAAGGACTTAGAGACTGTCATACAGAGTGAAGTAAGTGAGAAAGAGAAAAATAAATACCGTATGCTAACACACATATATATGGAATCTAAATAAATAAATAAATGGTTCTGAAGACCCTAGGGGCAGGACAGGAATAAAGACGCAGACGTAGAGAATGGACTTGAGGACATGGAGAGGGGGAAGGGTAAGCTGGGACGAAGTGAGAGAGTGGCATAGATTTATATGTACTACCAAATGTAAAACAGATAGCTAGTGGGAAGCAGCCGCATAGCACAGGGATATCAGCTCGGTGCTTTGTGACCACCTAAAGGGGTGGGATAGGGAGGGTGGGAGGGAGACGCAAGAGGGAGGAGATATGGGGATATATGTATATGTATAATTGATTCACTTTGTTATAAAGCAGAAACTAACACACCATTGTAAAGCAATTACACTCCAATAAAGACGTTTAAAAAAAAAAGAAAATACTTTAAATATAATCAGAGGAAATAAAAGAAATTGCAGGGGTTAAAGGAGTAGGATGTAGTGAGGTATACACCTACTTGTGGGAACTAGTCTCCAAAGATGGCCCCCCAGGGAGCCACAGTCTCTGGTATTTGCAGCCATGTATAGACATTACCCCTGTGACTCATCACTGTTGGGAGTCACACAGAATCACTCCACTGTATTGTAAGCCTTCCTCACAAGAGTTTTTGCACCTTTGGTCTCTTGGAATATTTGCTTTTAGTGCCCTGAATTGCCATGTAAGAAGTCCAACTCCCCTATGCCTGCCATGCTATGAAGAAACCCAAGTTAGCTACATGGAGAGGTCACACAAAAAGAGAGATTTCCAACCAGCCCCCAACTGTCTAGCTATCCCAGCCCAGGAGCCAGACACACAAATGAGTAAACCTTCGGATGATTCCAGTCTCAACCGCCATCTGCGATAAGCCTGTCAACCTCCAGAACCAAGAGAGAGAATAATAAATTATTGTTTTAACTCTAAGTGATTTGTTACATATCAGTAGATAAATAGAACATTACTTTTTGGTCAAGGAGTCAGATTAAGACAGATATGGACAGACTTTGCTTTTTTCTCAAAATACCATTCTTAGTGTGGAAAAGCCTTTTGTTTTTGGCAGTGGGTGAATAATGTCCATGTGGAAGAATATTTTATTCTTTGGAACAAGAAGGAAATAAATGGATGAGTGAATAGCTTATAAGGTGAAGAGAAAAGTTATAATTAATGGTCTTAATCTTATCAGTAAGATGTTAACATTTATTAAAAGGAAGGATTCAGAAAGGCAGCATTTATTAAAAGGAAGGATTTAGAAAGGCAGGGTTAGAAGTCTGTTTCTCTTCTAAAATAAAACAAAGTGAGTTAGAAGAACAAAGAACTTCTGAGCAGCAATGAAATTCTATAGGAAGTTGGAAAGTATAAAATTCACACCTAATTAGTATGGATTTATGGTGAACCTATCAACAGCTTTATGATTTTATGACTTCCTACTAAAATGTACAGAAACAGAAGAGTTCCTGAGGATGAAGGAGAAGCAAAGAGTATGAAGAGAGTGAGGTCTTCCAGGGCTCACTTGGGCTGACAAAAGAAGATGAAGCCTACAAGGGCAAGGAGTGAGAATATTTTCATTGTTGAGGACAGAATCGATACAAAATGCAGAATACAGAAGAGACAGAGGAAGAGAGGTCCTAAGTCCTCACTAGATTTATATTTTAAGATAATTGGAGGTGGGTTGGCAGGGACAGTGGAAAGAAAGAGAAGGAAAAGCAGGGTAGTTGTGTCTCTACTCAACGTGGTCTTTAAAGGAAATTAATGCTAAACGTTTCAGGAGTCACTCAGTATCTGAAGAAATTCTACATTTTTCTGACCACCGTCCATAAAGATCAAGCTTTATTGTTGGTTCGTCTTTCCCAGGTGACTATAAATTCTGCTCACAAGGACAATTTGGCACCAGCTACTTGCTCTGTGTGACCTCAAGCAAGGCTCCTCTCAACTGCCAGGAGGTAAGGCAGCTCTTACCTGTGATCTGATACTAGTCATTCAAGATGAGAGCTGGCAGTGTAGAGATTAATGGGCTCAGTGAAGAAAGAACATGTGATAAAGTTTCTCCTAGTGTTGGCTCGTTAGAGATGCCAGAGGACATGAAGGAGAAAAAGTTCTCTCCTCCCCGCAAAGCTATTTGTGCCGCCATTTGTTCAGAAGGACTCAAAGTACCTGAGCCCCACCGTGGAGTGCTCCCAACTCAAAGCCATCCTTCAAGAGAGAAGCACCACTCATGAGCTAGTGGTTTCACTTGTCCAGTCTACTTACTACATCATCACTAGAGAGACCCACAAGGAACATGGACTGGAATTCCAATGAAACCAGAAGCCACTGTCAGGCTACCTTCAGGGGATGGTCATGTGACTTTAACAATCACTGAGACCTGATCTAGCCAATCTGAAGATCTCTAGCCTCCACTAGCAAATACTCTGAGTCACCAATTTGCTCTAACTTTCTTTTCCTTCCCCTCCTCTGCCTACTTCCATGTCCTAAATCCTCAAGGAGGGCTTGGCAATGTTCCTTACCTTAGCTCTGGTCATCTGCTCAACATGGGTCAGGACATCATTCACTTTGAGCTGCAGGTCACTCTTGTCTTTTTCCAGTGTCTGCTCGACCCGTTGTAGATTTTCTACCTGGCTCTCCAGCTCAGCCAGGCTGTCTCCGTGCCTCTTCTTCAAAGAGGCAGAGGTTGCCTCAAAGTGCAGTGTGGACTCTTCCATGTCTCAGCGGAGCTTCTGGAATTTTGTTTCTTGTTTCTTAGTTATTTCCAGTTGAGCCAACCTGGCCCCTGCTGTCTCCTCCAGCCCCTCATTCAGGTCTTCCAGCTCTCGGTGAGGTCAGTTCTCTCCTTTTCTACCTTGGCTCGAGTGGTCCTTTAAGCTTCCAGTTCGTCTTTCAAAACCTGTATCTGAGCCTGTAGCAATAAATAATTTTGATTTTACTAAGCACTTGTAGCATATTTTATATTCAAGAGCTCTACTGTATTTTTTTTTTATTTCTCACAACTAACACTTTTGGTTCTCATTTTATAGTTAAAGAAGATAGAATACAGAGAAATTAAATGATTTGATCCAAACCAATACCAAGAGCAGGATTAAAATTTGTAATTCCTCTCAATTTCCCAGGCTTTGGTGATAAGCAACCTCATTATACTATATACATGAAGAGGAAATTTTAATAAAGAGCACTTTCCAAAGGAATAGAAAATATTTTTCATATAACAAGGAATCATTTTAAAGAGAGCTTATTAAAAAAATAACATGATGAATGTTATATACAATACCTCATTTATCTAGAATTTGCTTACCTGACAACCTCAACTATTGGAAACTTGGGCAAAAATCTGATTAATAGACTAAATATTTTGAGTTCAAGCAGCTAACTCACAAGCATCAATTTAATTTTACACACAATTCTGACAAACCTGGTTACTTGGTTTCTTAGTCTGTAGGTGATTTAAGGTAGCAGGAAAATTGAAATAAAAAATAATTTTAATTTGGTGGAGGAATGAGACTATTAAATTGGATAGTAATCTGATATCATTAGAAGCAGAATTATAAGACAAAGAAAAGTGATAAGAACTCTCAGAGCCCAAAAGTCTTTCAGTGTAACGGCAAAGAGCTCAACAAATCTTGATAGCATCGTTGTGGGACAGTACAGTAAAACCAAGGATGGTGGGCTTCCCTGGTGGTGCAGTGGTTGAGAATTTGCCTGCCAATGAAGGGGACATGGGTTCGAGCCCTGGTCTGGGAAGATCCCACATACCGCAGAGCAACTAGGCCCGTGAACTACAACTACTGAGCCTGCGCGTCTGGAGCTTGTGCTCCGCAACAAGAGAGGTCACGACAGTGAGAGGCCTGCGCACCATGATGAAGAGTGGCCCCTGCTCGCCGCAACTGAAGAAAGCCCTCACACAGAAACGAAGACCCAACACAGCCAAAAATTAATTAATTAATTAATTAATTAAATAAAATTTAAAAAAAAAAACAAGGATGGTCATTAACATCACCTTAAATAATTAGGCATAGGTTAGAGTATAGGGAAAAAAGGATAACTTCTATTTTAGAATATTAAAAATTTCATTAAATAAGAGTATGATTGCTGAGAGGAAGCTAATTTCTAGACCAGCCCATTAAGTAAGGCTATCTAATCTGTAGATGAGTTATGACAGAGAAGGTGCCAAAAAATGTATGATTTCCATATCCAGGTAATCGTGATCCCCTTCCAATTAGTTATCTTGGGATCCAATACCTTTATTTATAACAATACTGTCACTGAACCAAACATTTCTGAAACATTTCTTTAGAAATAACTTTAGTGCTACAGTAATCAAGACAATATGGTACTGGCACAAAAACAGAAACATAGATCAACAGAACAAGATAGAAAGCCCAGAGATAAACCCACGCACCTATGGTCAACTAATCTATGAAAAAGGAGGCAAAGATATACAATGGAGAAAAGACATTCTCTCAATAAGTGGTGTTGGGAAAACTGGACAGCTACATGTAAAAGAATGAAATTAGAACACTCCCTAACACCATACACAAAAATAAACTCAGAATGGATTCGAGATCTAAATGTAAGACTGGACACTATAAAACTCTTGGAGGAAAACATAGGCAGAACACTCTTTGACATAAATCACAGCAAGATCTTTTTTGATCCACCTCCTAGAGTACTGGACATAAACACAAAAATAAACAGGTGGGACCTAATGACACTTAAAAGCTTTTACACAGCAAAGGAAACCATAAACAAGATGAAAAGACAACCCTCAGAATGGGAGAAAATATTTGCAAATGAATCATCAGACAGAGGATTAATCTTCAAAATGTATAAACAGCTCATGCAGCTCAATATTAAAAAAACAAACAACCCAATCCAAAAATGGGCAGAAGACCTAAATAGACATTTCCCCAAAGAAGACATACAGATGGCCAAGAAGCACATGAAAAGCTGCTCAACATCACTAATTATTAGAGAAATGCAAATCAAAACTACAATGAGATATCACCTCATACCACTTAGAATGGGCATCAACAGAAAATCTACAAACAACAAATGCTGGAGAGGGTGTGGAGAAAAGGGAACCCTCTTGCACTGTTGGTGGGAATGTAAATTGATACAGCCACTATGGAGAACAGTATGGAGTTTCCTTAAAAAACTAAAAATAGAATTACCATATGATCCAGCAATCCCACTGCTGGGCATATACACAGAGAAAACCATAATTCAAAAAGACACATGCACCCCAATGTTCATTGCAGCACTATTTACAATAGCCAGGTCATGGAAGCAACCTAAGTGCCCATCGACAGACAAATGGATAAAGAAGATGTGGTACATATATACAAAGGAATATTACTCAGCCATAAAAAGGAATGAAATTGAGTTGAATGAAAGTTGTTGAGACGTGGATGGATCTAAAGACTGTCATACAGAGTGAAGTAAGTCAGAAAGAGAAAAACAAATATCGTATATTAATGCATGTATGTGGAACCTAGAAAAATGGTACAGATAAACCAGTTTGCAGGGCAGAAGTTGAGACACAGGTGTAGAGAACAAACGTACGTATGGACACCAAGGGGGGAAAGCCGCGGGGGGGTGGGGATGGTGGTGTGATGAATTGGGCGATTGGGATTGACATGTATACACTGATGTGTATAAAACTGATGACTAATAAGAACCTACAGTATAAAAAAACAAAAAACAACTAATACTAAACTTTCTTTGGGTTATTTGTATGGAAATATGTTAATATAAATGTTTCAGACATTAAAAATAAAAAGAAATAACCTTTAGATTGTATTTTTTAAATCATCAGGGTAAGAAAATTTGTATTTTGGATAAATTGAACATTTTTTGGATAAAGTATCATTTGAAGAGAAGTCTGGTGAATATGATAGGCAGTCACTTGGAGATTAATATTATCTGAAAGCTTGCCCATAAAGCAGTGAGACTGGTCTAATTTGGCTCAGAATATCTCAGAAGGTAATAATCAGAAAAAAGTTCCAAAATTATTTTGAATAATAGTTACATTAGTGAGATAACTACTTACCTTCAAAGGAAAAAAATCCATCTGCATGTATACATGAGGAGTTAAACGTATCCATGCTTTAAATTACTTTATAATGTGGTCATATAGTATAAAACAGTTGCCTGGTCTAAAACTTATAAATAGCTGCCCATTATCAAATAATGTTTTGAGGCTACAAGTAGCTACAAGACAGATTTTCAGCATAATTGCCTTCTAATCGCAAGAACTAATCATCATAAAAAATTAAATTGGTAGCATTGAATGCTTACCATGGGTCAGGCACTAAGCTTACCACTTAAATGTACTGTTGCATTTAATTTTAGCTCAAAGGTTGTCAGGAGGATTAATGACTAAAAATGTAGATGTCCAGGGTTTTAGCACAATACCTAGTTTATGTCAAACATTCAACAAATTAGCTACTTGTTTTTTTATTACCTTCGTGATTAGGAAATCTAAGCTTAAACAGTAATGTTCTCCAGAGTCACATATCTACAGAATGCCAGGTAACATTCTCAACCACTGCTCTTTTCTGCCTCATCTATAGTTGGCTAGAGCTATGGGTACCTTGGCAGAGCATTTGTCACTGAAGTGTCAATCATCACCCATGGATCTAACTACAGGTGCACACAGGTATTTGATAAATGATTACCTGGAGCTCTTTAACCATCTTCTGAAGCTGAGCCACCAGGCCTTTCTCATTCTCCACCTTTGAGCTCATCTGATTCATTTCTAATTATTTCCTGTTAGGGAAAAGAGGTATCAAGTGGAATTGCTCAGAGTAATAACATTTTGTTTAAATGTTCTTTAAGTTATAGTAATAACACATGAAGTCATTCACTGTAAAAAATTCAACTATTACATCTATAGCTGAAGTCTTCTTGGCTATTATACCCAATCTCTCTTCCTTGCCTAGAGGTAACCACCATAATCAGTTCGGTGTGAATCCTCCAGACATTTTTCTGAGTATTGACATATGTTTGTGCTTATATATCAGTACAAATAGTTTCATTTTCTTTACTGTGAAAGGTATAATACTGTATACATTTGAATTTATAATTCTACAACATTTTTAACCCAATAATACATGGAGATTTTTCCATGTTGGCCTACACATAGATTACTTCACTTAAAAATTAACTGTGACATAGTAGTTTATGATTTAGATATCATGTGGTTATTTATCCATTTCCCTATTAATAAACATTGAGGTTTTCCCCCAAATTTTACTTTTACAAATAATGCTGTTCATATACATGCACCCTTGTGTACATGTCAGTGTCTCTACAGAGTGGATATTGAGCAGGGAATTGGTGCGTCGGTTATAGGTATGTGTTTAAAAACTTATAACCTTGCCCTTTGGCCTCCAATAGCAGTGTGAGGTTATTTCTCTACATTTACACTTAACATTAGCACACTTCTAAATTTTTCCTAATCTAACAGATGAGTATGTCATTGTTTTATAATGAATGTCCTTGTTTACTAGTGAGGACAGCATGTTATCAACTATGAGGATTTTAAAATGGGCAATAAAACAAATGAACTGTGTCCGTTGCCCATTTTTCTGTTAGGTTGTTCATCTAATTATTGAATTATAGATTTTCCTTTAATACTCTTGATCTTTATTTTTTGATATCTGCTGCAGATATTTCTCCCACTTTCTAATTTGCCCCAGTTTTATTTATGTTGGCTTTTGCCACATAAATGTTTAAAATGTCGAGGTATCAACATCAAATTTATCAATATATTCCTTTTATGCCTTTGGATTTTTGTGACTCAGTCTGACCTGCCAGTTTCCTAAGACTTACCACCTATATTGTCTTTTAATGGTTTTTGCTGTTTTTTTTTTAATTGAAGAACATTTAACAGGAGATCTACCCTCTCAACAAATATTTAAGTGTACAATTTTATTAACCATAGGCACAACATTGTATGTCACTCTAGAACTTAATCATCTCTAGAACTTAATCATCTTGCACGATGGAAGCTTTATGCCCATTGAAGAGCAACTCCACATTTCCCCCTGCCTCCAAGCCCCTGGACGCCACCATTCTACTCTGTTTCTATGAGTTTGGGATGCCTCATATAAGTGGAATCATGCACTATTTGTCCTTCTGTGACCGACTTATTGCATTTAGCATAATGTCCTCCAGGTTCATCCATGTTGTTGCATACGGCAGGATTTCCTTTAAAAAGAGGCTGAATAATGTTCCATTAAGTGTATACACCACATTTTCTTTACCCATCCATCCATCAGTGGGCATTTAGGTTGTTTCCATATCTTGGCTATGGTGAATAATGCTGCATTTTCTAAAGATTTTAAAGCTTGATTTTTGCATTTAATTCTTTAATGAAACTGGATTTTGTGTTTGTGTGAATAGCGTGAGGAAGAAATTTAACTTTTATCTCAGAAGATGAAGAGCTTATAATCTGTGTTATTTATTAAGTATTCTATCCTGTCATCACCATTTTAAAATGCCACATTTTCATGTATTGTCTCCATATATACATAGGTCCATTTAGAGAAAATGCTGTATAATAAATTTATCATTTCCTGAAAACATGGGTTTCTGAAATGCCAGAGCTCTTTGACCTGTGGCCTACAAGGACATAGAGTATCATTTTCACTTTGCTGAGCTGAAACACAATCTTCAAAATTGAATGCTTAGGGAACTCTATCATCATTTTACCTTTCACTGTTCCGTTACATTCATAGGGTTACTTATTTCATCTTTTCCTACCTATCAGGTCGGAAACACCTATCAAGTTCAGTAACTTATTGGCAGGCTATTAATCAAGTCTGACCACAAGCATGTGTAATGGAAACTCATGTACACAGACAGGAAAACCAGAAGCTCATAGTTGCTCACTTGACTTTCTTCTTCACTGTGGGCTCCAATAACCAGTGGGCTCTCAGCTTTAACCTGGCCTTATCTCACTCTTAGATCTCACTGTTTCCCTCTCTTATTTGATCTATTCCAAATAACTGGAAAATCCCTAATCGTTAGAAGAAAGTCTAGCTGGGGACTCCCCTGGCAGTCCAGTGGTTAAGACTACGGGTTCCCCCTTCAGGGGGCATAGGTTCAATCCCTGGTCAGAAAACTGAGATACTGCATGCTGCATAGCTCAGCCAAAATTTTTTTAAAATATGGAGAAGAAGAAGAAAGTCTAGCTGAACAGAGGAAGACAAAAGGGACAAGGTGAGAAAATCCATTTCACTGAATGATGAAACTAAACTGAGAGGGCCGTCTTGCCCTGAGCTCCTTGGGAATCCATGTGAACTGAAGGTCTACTGATTTTGATCATGTTATGTTTTGCTTTCAGTTTTAAGGTTTAATACTTATACAGTAAATTATTTGACCAAAAAAAGTTAGATAAATGTTAATGAGGTTATATCTGGCAAATAAGTTTTGTTTTGTTTTTTTTTAAATGATCAGATGTTATATGGGACTTCACATTAGGATTTCTTTTCTTTTTTTTTTTTTTTACTTTAGGCCATTGGTCTCATCATGAGTAAAAGAAGTGAGCGATTTTTATTTTGACTTGTAACTTCAAATTCCAATAATTCGCATCTCCTGTGCCTTACACCTTTCATTCGCATCTACTGGTCAGCCTCCTCAGTTACTTTCTTGTAGGTTATTACATAATTATAAAAAGAAAGTTCACATAAAGTCTAGCAAAAGAAAAAAAAATCATTTCCTAGGCTTGTTATCCTTCTTATCCTCCCCTTCAGGTCTTAAGACATCTGGCCCTAGGGTCATGAGGATAAATGACATGAGAGAGCTGTTTCCTCCAATAAAAGGTCTCCCAGAATCTCGAGTCAACAGAAAGGTGACTCACCTCCTCAGCTTTCCTGCTAGCTGCAGCTGCCTGCTCTCCAGGTCCTCCATGCTTTCCCGGTTCAGCTTTACCTCGCCCTCCAGTTTGCACTTTTCCTTTTCCCAGTTCACTCTCTCTTTGCTCTCCTGTTCAAGGGCACCCTCAAGCTGACAGAAGGAGACATTATTAAGCCCAATAAATAAGTAAAGTTTATACTTTACTAGATGTGTTCATTAACCACTTACCTTCTGGAAAAAGAAAGAAAAATACAAGCAGAGTCTGTAAATGATGCCCAGTTATGTAGATATTTTAAAATAAATATTGTACACATCAATAGGACAACAAAAGAATCTAGAAATCACGGTGATGAAGGAAAACTTTAAAGATTAAGGAATACGTGTTCTAGCCTACAGAAGAAGCCAATAATAGATGCCTAGTGAGCCCTTGTTTGATTGCTTTCCAGTGATGGGAAGCTCACTTCTTCACATGGCAGCTCATTTCATGGGTAGATAAGTCCATTTACTCAGGAGCACTTCTTCATAAGAAGCCAAAGTAGTCTCTGTAAGTTCATCCCACCGGCCTAAGCTCTGCTCCCTGGAGCAGCACCAAGCAAATCTGTCTCCACATGATCATTCACGAATATTAGGCAGCTGTCCTGAGTCTTCCAACTCAGTATCACTGACCCTTTCAAACGCATCTCACATGGCATGATTTCCACACCCTCCTTTACCACCTTGGTACCCTCTATGGTCCATAACATTGTGTCATATTCTGGTACCTCCAACAAGGTGATCAGAACATTCAAGTTCTGTCTGTAGTGTTGCCAACCATGATGTTGAGGTTAGCTTAGCGGGAGGCTAAATAACAGTTACAAAATGGCTAGTTTTCAGTGATATATTTACTTTGCCACAAAAGAAGCTATTTCCTGTGGCTAGCAAAAGATATAAAATTCGAATAGGGGAGAAGGGAGAATTTCTGGAGGGCATATGCAAAAACCTGAAAATAAATGAACTCTGCGAGAGAACAAGTGTGTGTGTTGTTTGCACACAACCAATAAATCCCCATATTGAGGCTTTGTGAGATATGTATCAGTGGAAATAGGAAGAGGAGTGAGACGACTAATAGGTAATAGAGGAAACTGATAGAAAGGCATGAGGAAAAAAGAAGCAGATAATAAAAAAAAAAAACCCTAACCACCCTTGTCAGCAATTTAATAAAGGCTAAGCTTTGGGGACTAATAAAACAGTGAATGCACACACTGTCAGCTGGGAGGAAACAGGAAGAGTGATGAACCTAACCACTGAGGCTCATCTGAAGCATCTTTATTTCACAGGGTATTTGGAGGCAGAACAGGGGCACCATCTCCAGAATCTTACAAGTGTTTTCCAATACTGTTGGTAGAACACAGCTTGTGACTTACATATCTTTTTACTTTAATAAACCTCAGTGCATGGCTGGAGACACAACAGGGCCTTAAAGCAATCCTTCAGTACTAGTGTCAGATAAAGCGCCAACATATCTGCAGGGCAAAACACCAGGTTCTGTGGGGAACAGTCAGTCAGACTGATACCCCTTCACGATTCATCTCAGTGTTCTCCCACTGCCCAGGGTTGTGTGAAAGTTGCATATAAAAACAGACAGATTACATGCTGGGGCCTTTCTTCTACTGTAGTGGCTCACCTCTTATTTCTAAATAATGAGGGAAACTAACCATGCTACTAAGTTTTCCTGAAAATGTCAAGATAAATGAACTAAGTAAAACGTGGAGGTTTGTACAGATGTAGACACACAGCTAACTAGCAAGACATATCACTACTGACCTCGTTCTCTGGCTGCTCTAGTGTCAGCTTGGTTTTGCTCAGGGTGAGGGTTTTCTCCTCTTCCGCGTGCAGGTCCTCCAGGGTCCGCTGGCAGGCCTCCCGCGCACCCTGGCTGCTCGCTGAAGTTTGCTGACGTCCTCACTGAGAGACTCCACCTCCTCAGTCAGATTCTTAACCTGTGGGGAGAAGACGACAACAGTTCCATGAGAGCCACTTATGGAAGGTGGGGTATAAACACTAAGGGCCATCTCCTCTCTTTTCTAGGACCAAAAATCTCATGCGGTATCCACTGTCATAAAGAACTAAATTTAGCCAAATTCCTGATGGACTTTTTAAAACTCTAAATTCACTTTTTCTTTTACACACAGACACAAATGATCTGTTAGCTCTCCTGGTCGGGGAATGGGGTATTCTGGTTAATCAAATATTATCAGCATAGTGGCTTCCCTGGTGGCACAGTGGTTGAGAATCCGCCTGCCAATGCAGGGGACAAGGTTTCAAGCCCTGGCCTGGGAAGATCCCACATGCCGCGGAGCAACTAGGCCCGTGAGCCACAACTACTGAGCCTGCGCGTCTGGAGCCCGTGCTCTGCAACAAGAGAGGCCCACGCACCGCGATGAAGACTGGCCCCCACTCGCCGCAACTAGAGAAAGCCCTCGCACAGAAACAAAGACCCAACACAGCCAAAAACTAATTAATTAAAATATATATATATATAAAATCAGCATAGGTCAGTGGATGGCCAGTATTCAGAGTGCCGTATTATTTGTATAACAAGAACACCACTAAAGGTAATTTAGCTTTCTTTAGAGTATTCAGGGCAATATTAATCTTGTGCCTCAAACCCTAAGAAAGTGGCAGTTAAAGAGAGTTCCAGCTGATAAAATAGGCAAAGGTGTAAGCCATTTATATCAGGTCCAAGTGCTTTTTATGAAAGGGAACTGATGTACAAGAGTTGCTATTTAGTCATCTGCCAAAATTACGATATTATTCTGGAGACTTTCTTTTTTTATCAAAGGTTTGATACAGACCCCTCAGCTGACTTCAGTCTATACACAGATGCACAAGATAAAAACCTCAGTTAAAATGAACAAAACATTAAGGTCCTTAGCTGGAATTAAAATGACATCTCAAGGTCAAGTTCCAAATCAACGACAGAGGTGGGAATTCAGACGTGTCCCAAATCACCTTTCAATAAACTGCATCCTGTTCCCTCTCCTTCCAAAAAAGGATACTTAGAGAGGCCCAATGAAGCCATTTTGCTCTTTCTATCAGATTTCACATGCAATTAGATTGGAACAAATGAAAACGTTTCATTTGGGAGATTAAGTGGGGTTCCATAAATTCAAGTTGGAACTTTGAATTAGGATGGCACAGTTCACCAGATCCTTCATTTGATGCCAGTTCTGACTCCCAGTGCTGTAAAGTTGCGGACCACTGTGTTAATTAATATAAACAGAGCAAGTCTGGTCCTGGAGCCCGATTGAGAGTGTGGAATTCAGGCATCTAGGCCTTCCTGACATTATAGAAAAAGTACCTTGTACTCTGAAGCACGCTTCTCCTTCTGTGACTTTGCCAATAGTGTCTCCAGGTCATCCATTTCTTTCTTCTTCGACGCGGAACATTCATCTCCGAGTCTCCGCCCTCCGGCAGTCAGCTGGGAATTTACCTCCTCTTCTTCCTCCCCCCAACCCCCAACGCAGGCAGCGCCTGGACGCTGGCCTCCAGCTGGATCTTGGATTTAATCAGCGACTCGCGCTGCTCTTCAGCATTTGCCAGGGTCTCTCGTTCCCGCCATGATGAGGAGAAAATTGTTGCCCACAGCTGGAAGTAATTTAACAGCCAGGCGAAATGCTGCTTAACACACAGCAGAGAGATAATTGCCTGTCCTCTGCCCGGCACTTTCACCTACCTTTCCTAAGCAGTTGAAATAATATTCCCAGTTCCCTGACCCTATGGTTGAGAAGTGGAGGAGTTGCTTGTGTTTGGAGGTGCTTTTGATCTTTCAGGCCATTCAGTAGATTAGATTACCTCTTCTAAAGCACTTAATAGAATCCTGGTGGGCTAAAGGAGCTAACATGCCTCCAAAAATCAGTGGTGTGCTGATTAAATCACAGCTACTGGAAGCATCCCTGCAGGCATATAGTTTGAGGGCGGTACCTGCTCAGAATATGGTCTTTTAAGAAAGTGGTGTTCCCTCAGACAATAGAATATTTATAATATTATTATAAGGACCCTGATGCACTTATTTAATATATAAGCATCTTCTAATAAATAGAGCTGGGCTGTATATTTTTTTATTCATAAGCTGAATTTACAATTCATGAGGTTCCTTGAATATCACTAACTAGACTTTACTATTATTTCCAACTAAAATATTTTTCTTGAAGGTTCTGCCAGCAGTAAATTCCCCAAGTTATAACCATAGAGTGTGCAATCCTCCTTCCTCTTATTTTTTCAAACATACTGCTGCCAGCTCTCACTGTGTGGCCCACTCTTTCTGTGTTATGGTCCAAGTCAAAAAAGAAGGGACCGATTGCTTTTTGCTACAAAAGCACCTGTGTAACTTTGAACTCCTTTCATTTGTCTCCATTTAGAGGCTAAATAAAACCTCTTTTCTGTGAGCAAGTTCTTAATTACTAGAGGTCTTGTTGTGACATAACTTCACACATATCTCCATATTTCATCTTTAGACCTCATCCATCCTCTGCAATTTGGGCAATCAATTACCTAACTATTTGCTTGGCTCACATTGTTTCATCTACTTAGATCAAGAGCAGAGAAGGGCAAAAATCCAGGCTATTGGATCCTGGCTAACTCTCAGCCTGTCTGCCCAACAAATGGGGCTCAAAGAGGCACAGATGGGGGAGGTATAAAATAGTGAATCCCCAACATCATTGAAGACCCAAGAGAAGGGCTAAACTAAAAACAAACAAAAATGTTAAGGATCCATGCATATCAGAGAAGCTTCCAATGCTTGAGCAATAATGGGGATATTTGATCTTAGCTCATCCCAGGTTGACAGGCAGAATAGCTCTTTGCTCTCTTCCATTCAGCACTTGTACAGGACCTGTCACCATCACCAAATGAAGCCAACAATCCAATCGACCATCATCGATCCTCTCATTTAACATGATGGCAGGTTTGGGGCCAGCTGAGCAGTGGTGTGACAGCTTAACAGTAGGGACATCCTTTCCCCAGTGGCAGTTATTTTCTCATGTACTCACAGTGTTAATTGAAATGGGTTCACTCAGTGCTTCCGGTATTTTGAGTTAGTGAATAATTTGAAAAGAATCCTTGTTTCCTTGATTCCTACTGTATGGAGGTGTGTTTCTTAAAAATCAATGAGATAAGAAAAAATCAATGAGATAAAATATTTCATAGCCAGGTCAGCTTTTTAAATCAGTTACAATTTGAACTCATCTCAGCCTTCCAGGACTTGCCCTGCAATTGGCTTCATGTGTCTCCTATGCTCCCCACAATGATCTTTATTCATGTATCCCAGACTTTTACCCACCTTTCCCTTCACAAGTTGGGTGTATTTCTATCCCCACATCAGCCCAGGTAGTACTGGCCACTCTTTTTGTTGAGAGGAAGAATGATGAAAACTAGGAGGCCAGGTCTCATCCTAGGCTCCCTGTGTCCTAAGCCAGACAAAATATGATATTACAAACTGTGATTCTCACAATATGGATCTTAATGTAGGTTTGGAGCGGGGCCCAGGAATCTGTATTTCTAACAAGCATCCCAGGTGAGGCTGATACACACTAAAGTTCTTGAACCACTGCTATATTAAATATGTATCAGAAATGTGGGTCTGAATGTAAACTCTCGTAAAATATGGCCTATTGGAACACTGATGGGTAGCAGAGTCCCAAAAGAAACGAATAACTTGGGTCAGCCTAAAACTACTAAATTTTCTGTTTTCCGTAAGTCCAAAAAGCAGGAAAAATACAATATATTTATATAATGTATTTGAACCCAGTATTATTTAACTTAGCACTGTGCTAAGTGCAGTGGAGAGTACAATAAAGGTGGATAAAATTTCATACCTGCCTTTGGGATGTAACAGTAGTCCTGGTAGCTAAAGAAGAGGAATAAAAAAGGGAGTGAATAAGGGCACATCGGCATCAGATTAGAGATGGAGGCTCAGATGCCTGGGCCAAGGGTTTGGATCCTATAATGCACATATTGCAGGATCTGAAGCTTGTTCATCAGGGAAGCAACATATTTGTTCAAGACAATGGTTCTCAATCCTGGCTGGATATCAGAATCACCCATACAGATGATTTGGACCCACACAAGACCCACTTAGTCAAAGTATCTGAGAGTGGAGTCTAGGCACCTTTCTTTTTATTTGTTAATGCTTCACAAATAACTTTGATGCAAAGTCAAGGTTGAAAACTGCTGTTTTAAGAACTCACCTCATTGTGATATTGACTTGGACTGGGAAAGGGCAAGTAGGGAGATCTAAATCAGGAAAACCAGTTAGGGGCATACTGCAATAATCCTGAAGGTCTCAGTAAAGCTTTTCTCAGAACCTATTAAGATCCTATCTTTTTTTTTTTTTAACACCTTTATTGGAGTATAATTGCTTTACAATGGTGTGTTAGTTTCTGCTTTATAACAAAGTGAATCAGTTATACATATACATATGTTCCCATATCTCTTCCCTCTTGTGTCTCCTCCCTCCCACCCCTTTAGGTGGTCACAAAGCACCGAGCTGATCTCCCTGTACTATGCGGCTACTTCCCCCTAGCTATCTATTTTATGTTTGGTAGTGTATATATGTCCATGCCACTCTCTCACTTTGTCACAGCTTACCCTTCCCCCTCTCCATATCTTCAAGTCCATTCTCTAGTAGGTCTGTGTCTTTATTCCCATCTTACCCCTAAGTTCTTCAGGACCTTTTTTTTTCCTTAGATTCCATATATATGTGTTAGCATAAGGTATTTGTTTTCCTCTTTCTGACTTACTTCACTGTGTATGACAGACTCTAGGTCCATCCACCTCACTACAAATAACTCAATTTTGTTTCTTTTTATGGCTGAGTAATATTCCATTGTATATATGTGCCACATCTTCTTCATCCATTCATCCGATGATGGGCACTTAGGTTGTTTCTATCTCTGGGCTATTGTAAATAGAGCTGCAATGAACATTTTGGTACATGACTGTTTTTGAAATATGGTTTTCTCAGGGTATATGCCCAGTAGTGGGATTGCTGGGTCGTATGGTAGATCTATTTGTAGATTTTTAAGGAACCTCCATACTGTTCTCCACAGTAGCTTTATCAATTTACATTCCCACCAGCAGTGCAAGAGTGTTCCCTTTTCTCCACACCCTCTCCAGCATTTATTGTTCCTAGATTTTTTGATGATGGCCATTCTGACAGGTGTGAGATGATACCTCATTGTAGTTTTGATTTGCATTTCTCTAATGATTAATGATGTTGAGGATTCTTTCATGTGTTTGTTGGCAATCTGTATATCTTCTTTGGAGAAATGTCTATTTAGGTCTTCTGCCTATTTTTGGATTGGGTTGTTTTTTTGTTATTGAGCTGCATGAGCTGCTTGTACATTTTGGAGATTAATCCTTTGTCAGTTGCTTCATCTGCAAATATTTTCTCCCATTCTGAGGGTTGTCTTTTGGTCTTGTTTATGGTTTCCTTTGCTGTGTAAAAGCTTTTAAGTTTCATTAGGTCCCATTTGTTTATTTTTGTTTTTATTTCCATTTCTCTAGGAGGTGGGTCAAAAAGGATCTTGCTGTGATTTATGTCACAGAGTGTTCTACCTATGTTTTCCTCTAAGAGTTTGATAGTTTCTGGCCTTACATTTAGATCTTTAATCCACTTTGAGCTTATTTTTGTGTATGGTGTTAGGGAGTGATCTAATCTCATACTTTACATGTACCTGTCGAATATTCCCAGCACCACTTATTGAAGAGGCTGTCTTTTCTCCACTGTATATTCTTGCCTCCTTTATCAAAGATAAGGTGACCATATGTGCATGGGTTTATCTCTGGGCTTTCTATCCTGTTCCATTGATCTATCTTTCTGTTTTTGTGCCAGTACCATACTGTCTTGATTACTGTAGCTTTGTAGTATAGTCTGAAGTCAGGGAGCCTGATTCCTCCAGCTCCATTTTTCATTCTCAAGATTGCTTTGTCTATTCAGGGTCTTTTGTGTTTCCATACAAATTGTGAAATCTTTTGTTAGAGTTCTGTGAAAAATACCAGTGGTAGTTTGATAGGGATTACATTGAGTCTGTAGATTGCTTTGGGTAGTAGGGTCATTTTCACAATGTTGATTCTTCCAATCCAAGAACATGGTATAACTCTCCATCTATTTGTATCATCTTTAATTTCTTTCATCAGTGTCTTATAATTTTCTGAATACAGGTCTTTTGTCTCCATAGGTAGATTTAGTCCTAGATATTTTATTCTTTTTGTTGCAATGGTAAATGGGAGTGTTTTCTTAATTTCAATACAATCTTACCTTAAGAAACAGGAAACATCTCAAATAAACAACCTAACCTTGCACCTAAAGCAATTAGAGAAAGAAGAACCAAAAAACCCAAAGTTAGCAGAAGGAAAGAAATCATAAAGATCAGATCAGAAATAAATGAAAAAGAAATGAAGGAAACAATAGCAAAGATCAATAAAACTAAAAGCTGGTTCTTTGAGAAGATAAACAAAATTGATAAACCATTAGCCAAACTCATCAAGAAAAAAAGGGAGAAGACTCAAATCAATAGAATTAGAAATGAAAAAGGAGAAGTAACAACTGACACTGCAGAAATACAAAAGCTCATGAGAGAGTACTACAAGCAACTCTATGCCAATAAAATGGACAACCTGGAACAAATGGACAAATTCTTAGAAATGCACAACCTGCCAAGACTGAACCAGGAAGAAATAGAAAATATGAACAGACCAATCACAAGCACTGATGTTGCGACTGTGATTTAAAATCTTCCAAAAAACAAAAGCCCAGGACCAGATGGCTTCACAGGCAAATTCTATCAAACATTTAGAGAAGAGCTAACACCTATCCTTCTCAAACTCTTCCAAAACATAGCAGAGGGAGGAACACTCCCACACTCATCCTACGAGGCCACCATCACCCTGATACCAAAACCAGACAAAGATGTCACAAAGAAAGAAAACTACAGGCCAATATCACTGATGAACATAGATGCAAAAATTCTCAACAAAATAGTAGCAAACAGAATCCAACAGCACATTAAAAGGATCATACACCATGATCAAGTGGGGTTTATTCCAGGAATGCAAGGATTCTTCAATATATGCAAATCAATCAACGTGATACACCATATTAACAAATTGAAGGATAAAAACCATATGATCGGGCTTCCCTGGTGGCGCAGTGGTTGAGAGTCTGCCTGCCGATGCAGGGGACACGGGTTCGTGCCCCGGTCTGGGAAGATCCCACATGCCGCGGAGCGGCTGGGCCCGTGAGCCATGGCCGCTGAGCCTGTGCGTCCGGAGCCTGTGCTCCGCAACGGGAGAGGCCACAGCAGTGAGAGGCCCGTGTACCGCAAACAAACAAACAAACAAACAAAAAAACCATATGATCATTTCAATAGATGCAGAGAAAGCTTTCAACAAAATTCAATACCCATTTATGATAAAAACCCTGCAGAAAGTAGGCATAGAGGGAACTTACCTCAACATAATAAATGCCATATATGACAAACCCACAGCAAACATCATCCTTAATGGTGAAAAACTGAAACCATTTCCACTAAGATCAGGATCAAGACAAGGTTGCCCACTCTCACCACTCTTATTCAATATAGTTTTGGAAGTTTTAGCCACAGCAATCAGAGAAGAAAAAGAAATAAAAGGAATCCAAATCAGAAAAGAAGAAGTAAAGCTGTCACTGTTTGCAGATGACATGATACTACACATAGAGAATCCCAAAGATGCTACCAGAAAACTACTAGAGCTAAGCAATGAATTTGGTAAAGTAGCAGGATACAAAATTAATGCACAGAAATCTCTGGCATTCCTATACACTAATGATGAAAAATCTGAAAATGAAATTAAGAAAGAGCCTGTCTTTTGATTTGCTAATGGGTTACGTGCTAACTACAGAACTTGAATTAAGATCCAGAGCTTCCTGACTCCCATGATAGATTTCCATCTGTTTATATAGTTAAAACCCATCTAAAAGTTTGTCCCTTTTTCAAAGACATACTGTCAATGAAATCACTTCACTGTAAAGGGTGTCTCTCTAAGTGTTTCCACTGTCTGTGTTGGATGAAATTCTACAGTATTTGCATAGCACGTGCCTCTATTTTTTTTCAAGTCAGTACTGCCTGCAAAACAAGGGAATCTAATTAGAAACTTGATTTGAAGAAGAAATGGTGGGGCTAGTCACAGCCTGCAGCTGAAGAAGCAAGTCATTCTTTTCCTGGTGTAGGGAGATTTGCTTGGCTTTCAGCTCCTCCCTCGGAGATTCTGATTTCGCCAACGCTTTTTGCAGCTGCACACACTCTTCCTCAGTCCAGCTACCTCCTTTCCCGTTCCAGCAGATCTAACAAAAGGTTTGATCTTGAAGAAGAGCCTCATCCACGGCCAGCCCTTCACAGCCATGAAAGCTCTTACGTTCCACTGGATCAAAAGAAGTGCATCCCTAAGTTGAGGGGGAAAAAAAGAAAAGAAAAGAAAGTTAACCTAGACTATTTAAAAGAGTTACTTTCCGGATTTCCCTGGTGTTGGGTGGTTAAGAATCTGCCTGCCAATTCAGGGGACACAGATTCGATCCCTGGTCCAGGAAGATCCCACATGCTGCGGAGCAACTAAGCCCGTGCACCACAACTACTGAGCGTCCGAGCCACGTGTTGCAACTACCGAACCCGTGTGCTGCAACTACTGAAGCCCACATTCATAGAGCTCGTGCTCTGCAACAAGAGAAGCCATTGCAATGAGAAGCCCGTGCACTGTAATGAAGCGTAGCCCCCACTTGCTGCAACTAGAGAAAGCCCACACGCAGCAACGAAGACCCAACGCAGCCAAAAATAAATAAAATTTTAAAAAATAAAAAAATTTAAAAGTAAAAGAGTTATTTTCCAAATTAAGATCCCTAATAAGCACATCTTTTTAGGAGTCATTATAAATCCTCATTAGTCTTCAAAGCACTTCTACATCCAAGCTCTCATCTGATTCTATCAAAAACCCTTTGAGGGACTTCTGGGGCTAACAATGTTGTGGACTATTTGTCCTGAAAATGTTTCCACTACAAACATCCTTTAAATGAGAGCTGACCCTTAAAGAGGGTAAGAACTATAGAGGGCGCTAAAAAAAAAAGGCAGAGCGAAGAGTGAATGCTTGTACAGTTTGACCATCCTTATGGAAGGAGGAAGCCAGGCTTGGTATTGTAGGGTTTGTATTTTTATATCCTTGTGGATAAAGAGACAGGCTGTGATTTTCAAAGAATTTCACCCTTAATGAAAAGGAGGATTTAAAAATTCACCCACTGGCACAGAGAGAAGTCAAAGAGAAGCACATCTGATTTGGTCTGGGCTCAGAGTGAAGAAAAAAGATCCTATGCTAAGAATGTTTTTTATATACTATGAACCAGCACCACCGGCGTGTTTGAGATTTAAATTATACTACCTGATTAGTGTAGAAATACACAAGAAATTAGCATAATCATTTTTTTACACTGGTAATAAATACCCTTTGGGCCCTTGGGGGAAAAATACAAAAGTGCACTGAAGAAAATACCCTAAAATCAAGCACTAGAGATTTTCTTAAAGTCCCCTTGAAGATGAGCTTACAGTTCAAAATTACAAAACACATATAGAGGGGCTTCCCTGCTGGCACAGTGGTTGAGAGTCCGCCTGCCGATGCAAGGGACACAGGTTCGTGCCCCGGTCTGGGAGGATCCCACATGCCGTGAAGTGGCTGGGCCCGTGAGCCATGGCCGCTGGGCCTGTGCATCCGGAGCCTGTGCTCCGCAACGGGAGAGGCCACAACAGTGAGAGGCCCGCGTACTGAAAAAAAAAAAAAAGAAAGGAATTAATCTAAACTGATTCAAGAAGAAAAAAATCTCAATAGGCTTATATCTATTAAATAAATTAAATCAAAATTGTAAAATCTTTCATGAAAGAAACACCAGATCTAGATGGTTTTATAGGCAAATTTTACCAAGCACTCAAAGACAGATAATCAAAATAAATTGTTTCATGTTTTGAAAAGAGAAAATATTGCCTAACTCTTTTATGAGGTTAAGGTAACCTTGATTCAAAGTCAGATAACAGCAGAAGAAACAATTACAGGCCAAACTTATTCATGAACATTGAGGCAAAAATACTATAATACTATAAACCATCCCACAATGTATGAAAAATATCATATTTTATAAACAAAGTGGGTTTAACTTTTTTTAATCTATTAATTTAATTCAACACATTTATGGGTTAGATGTAAAAGAAGAATTTAACCCTTTCTTGGTAAACGTGCTTAACAAAATAAGATGGAACGAATGTCCTCTATACAATAAATCATATCTACCAAAAAAAAATCTACAGAAAACATGATATTAAGAGGAAAGCAATATCTTTCCCCAAAGTCAGAAATATGACTAAGTCTGGCAAAAGTTTTTGAAGTTGAAATACCACAAGTTGGTGAGAATATAGAGCCATGGGACTTTCATATACTTCTGGTAAAGAGCAAAACAGAAAGCATTTTGGCAACATCTCATAAAGTTGGAGTTGTGTATAGCCTAAAACCTAATAATTCATACCTTAGAGAAATGCCACTCAAAGTGTGGGCCTCAGTCAGCTGCTACCTAGGTACTATCAGCCAATGGACCAGCATTTTGAGTAACATTGCCCTCAAGAAACTCTTGCATATATGCAGGGGAAGACATTTACAAAAACATCACTGCAGAACTGTTTGTAATAGCAAAAACTTTTAAATAACTTAAGTTTACTTGAGCTGGGAAATGGATAAATAAATTGTGGTATATTCATATGATGGAATACTATATACCAGTTAAGATCAAAAATCTAACCTTAGATTTATCAACATTAATAAATTTAAAAGCTAGTACTGAATGTAAAGAACAAATTTTAAGATAATACACAGAGCATATTTATGTGAAGACTAAAAACATGCAAAATCATGTAACTTTTTAAGGACACCTGCATATCTCCACAGAACTTGGATCAAGGGAGAAATATGCAAGGGGCTTCAACTGAGTCTGTTAGTTTATTTTTTAAATATATTGTGAGTAACTACAGAAGAATGTTAAACTTTATATGCTTTATATATGAAATATGAATGAAACAGAGGGATAAAAACGAATTCAGGATCTCAGGAGCTAGGAATAGGATCTGGATCAAAGGAGAAATACACAAAGGTTTCAACTTTTTTAATTATTTATTTTTAAGAGAAAATGTTAGGAACTGATGTACTTTGATGATAGTTCCATGAGTATGCATTATAATATTTTCTGTATTTTTTGTATTTTAAATATTATATAATAATTCCTTTAAAGTCATTCTATGATTTAGAGAGAATGGATAGTAAAGACCTCATTTTAGAGATGAAGGAAGTGAACTTGAGAAATTAAGAGTCTTACCCAAGTTTACAAAACTGGTCATAGAAGGCATATCTCCTGAACCCCAAACTCTCATAAACTCCCACACCACATTGGGCACTGTATGGAGGTCACAGAAGACTCTTAGTAAATGTCTCTCTAATATCCTTGACATCACTATGTAATAATATTTTTCTTCTTCGGGGAAACAGAGGGAATTAACAGACTGTCAAGTAAGCAAATTATACCAAGACCTGTGGACCTCTCTCCAGAAGGTAAACTGTGCTATGGTAAAAAGTAAATACGACAACCACAGAATCCCTTACTCATAGTCCCTCTATTTGGAGATTTTGTTAGCTTGCTTTCCATGATTCTATTAAAGGTTTTCTTCTATTAAACAAAATCTATGCCTCAGTGTCCAGAGGTGATGATAAATGTCCCTAGTGAACCTGCCTGAAATGAAGTAACAGAGTTATGGTTACATGTCACCAAGAGTAAGTTTCTGACCCAGGGGAGGCTGTAAAGTGATCAGAACACCTACCTACTTTGCAGCAAACTTCCCCACAGAGCTGGCTGTGAGATGCATGCAAACACTTCTAGGTCTGCTTCTGTTTTGAATTATGAGTCACACTGCTCTCAGAGATCCAGACTTGGCCAATTATAAAGAATCCCTCCAAAGGGAAGACTGGAAGCAGTGCAAGAAATATCTGAATTATGCTTATTCTTAGTTAGATAGGGTAATAGAAGCCCTTTGTGCTCTGTTTGGTGTTCCATAATTTTAAAAATTTCAAGTTAAGTCCCAGACTAAGCAGAGGTGGCAGAGCTCTTTACCCTGACCTATTGTAAGGCAATGAGCTAAAGTCACATTGACTGAGGCACACCATTACTCTAGCAGTGGGAACGCAGGGTGGGGATATCATACCTCTCTCCCAGAATCCTCTGGAATTTGATTTGCATCAATTTTCCCCGTACCCTGGCTTGGAACAATGTAAAGACTTTAGATGGTCTCTCATCTCTCATTGCTTTCAGTTGGCCCAGAGAGCCGGCTTTTAAAAACACCTAAAAGAAATGTCAGATGTTACTTCTACTCATAGTGGGCATTCAGTAAATGCCTGTTGAAAGGCCCTGTGAGCGATTGATGTATTTGTTTAGCAGTTCTACTACTTGTTAATATTTCTTAATGTGTAAAATGTAAATTCTAGAAAGTTTGGTTTTTTAAACCTAAAGTTTGCCACACACACAAAAAAAAACAACTTTATTTAATCCTGTGGTTATATTGGTTCCTTAAGAACTTAGACTATCCTCCTCCTGATCTATTGGTAATGTCTAGGTTGTCTAGGGAACTTGGTTTACGTTTTAAGATAGGCCCAGGCAGGGGTCTGCACAGTTTTTCTGTAAAGGGCCAGATAGTAAATACTTTTAGGCTTTACAGGTCACACACAGTCTCTGTAGAACCTCCACTCCCACCCCCATCGCCCTCCTCCTCCACCTCCTCTCTTTCTTCTATTTCTTCTTCTTCCTCCTCTTTAAAAATAACCCTTAAAAAATGTCAAACCATATTCATCTAGGGGAGCCATATAAAAAATAGGCCATGGATATGACCCTTAGGCCATAATTTGCTGACCTCTGCTCTAGAGAAAGTCACTTTTGTCTTAGACAATAAAAAATACACATAAATATTTTTTCAAGAATCATTAGTAATGGCCAAGATGAGGTGAGTGAGGTACCTAAAGCACAAATTTTAAGGAAGCACTCACTTTCAGGGTTGTACAAGTCAGTACTTATACAACCTGAAGAGTGAGTGCTGCCTTAAATTTTGTGCCTTAGGAGGCTGTCTCAACTCATGCTAGTCCTGCCCTAGATGAGTAGTATACAGCAAAAATAACTAAACATACAAGGAAGCAAGGCACCAGGAGTGAAAATCAGCAGAAACAGACTCTCAGGTATTCAAAATGTGGGAGTTGAGTAATATTTTATAATCATGTCCAACAGAGTTCTTTTTCTTAAGCTCTTCATCCCAGACCCTCCAATTCTCCTTCAAATAATTTGGCCTTTATATGGATGTTATTAGAAACAACCTGATATTGACTAATGGATAAAACCAAATCTGTTAGTCAGAAGTTTCCCAAAATATGTGGATCATGTTAAGATCTTCAAGATGAAGCAGAATTTAGTGAATCACATTTAAGGAAATTAATTTTGGATTAATTTTTTGGATGGTAGGGTTGACCTTAACATTTTTTTTTTTTTTTCCTGCGGCACGCGGGCCTCTCACTGCTGTGGCCTCTCCCGTTGCGGAGCACAGCCTCCGGACGTGCAGGGTCAGTGGCCATGGCTCACGGGCCCAGGCGCTCCGCGGCATGTGGGATCTTCCCGGACCGGGGCACGAACCCGCGTCCCCTGCATCGGCAGGCGGACTCTCAACCACTGCGCCACCAGGGAAGCCCAACCTTAACATTTTTAGACAGTCTTTCAGAATTAATTTCCTGAAAGTGTACTTGTGGATGAATCAGTTCACATGCAGACAAGCAGTTATCTCCAGTAAGTTGGTTCAATTTTGTCTAGCTCTGATGTGTATACACATTTTCTAGCACACTAAAGTTGATTCAGTATTTTATATCTTGGCACAAACTTGCTTAGATGAATAATTATAAAAATGTAAATGTAGTCAAGACTGAGGTTCAAAAAACATTGAATTTTGAATTCGCTCTCTCAAATAGTGCTGAAGTTTTCAGTTTCACCGGAGCTCTGTTTGTATTAGTTGTGGTCACAAGAGCTGTAGAATGCCTTATAATTGCACTTTCATGGGTATTTTAAGATACACAGACTTTCCTCCCACTCTTCTCCAAAAGCATTCTTTGTAGTTCTCTGGTTACCTTAGTGATTCCAAAGTGATACTGTGTATGGTCTATCTCCAAGGAGCCAAGTAATTCTTCAGCTGCTTTTCTGCTGCTCACAAACTTGCTCTTTGGAAAGGCCCTTTGGTTCAGAATGTAGTACCTAATTTAAAATAAGTAAAGAATAAATCCTGAGGTTGAGGTGCAAATAAAGGAAAATCTGGACAAGTGAGACAAAAGGAGGTATATATAGACTTCCACCCCTCCTACCAATATGTTCAATTTTCACAAAACTCTTGGCAGTAATAATGAGGATACGAGCAATAATTCCTTACTTTGGAATAATAGTTTGTACTTTTCATAGTGCTGTAGAGACCACCTCACTTGATTCTCGGCTCAATTAGGGAGGGAGGGAGGGAGAAATTAGGAGAAAGAGAAAGAAAGAGGCAGGCTTAAGTACATCTCTATCGTGCAGATAAGGAAACTGAAAAGCAGAGACGTTAAAGGTCTTTTCCAAGATTCCCTCACCCTAATGGTGAATTGGTGGAAAGCTAGAAATATACTTCTTAATTCTGACACAGGTACTCTTTCTACTCTACTCTACTTTGCTCACATTTGCTTGATCACCTATAATTTACACATTTAGAATTTGGGAAATAGAAAGCAAAGGTGCCTCTTCTGCCTTCTGCTGCACTCCCTGCTGGCTTCCTTCCTCTCACAGGATTGCTAGTAAAGCAACAGCCTGCTTGGATGGCAGCTACAATTAAGTACATACAACATTTCAGAGACTCAATTCAGCCTCCATATCGTTCTTCTCTATATATTTCTTCTATATGTGGGTCTATTATCCAGTAATAGAGATTTAAGGATATTACATCTACATAGATGTTGGATTTAAGGGGAAATAACAATGGAACTCTGTCATCATATATCTCACTGCCACCAAAACACATCGATCTGTAGTCTGGAGGATATCAACCAAACAAACAATGCATGCCTAAACACTCCAAGAGAAGAAAACGAAATGGACTGCCCCAGGCTTCTTGGATCCTGGGATGTATGTTTACCTTTGTTTAAAATCAGCATACAGCGGGTCGGTTTGGAAAACCTTCACTGCATATCCTGATCCCTTCCAAGACACCATTACAGCGCAGCTGCTGTAGAACCAAATAAGCATCCATTACATCTGAAGAAAAACGGTCACAATGAGTCCACGTCTAAAAAAATGCTTACCCTAGATTTTGTCCTAATTGCTGCATCTGAGGTTAAAAGAGTTTGAATCTAGTGTTCTCTATATCATAGGTAAGAGGATTCACTCACTCCCAGCCTCATGGCACTCAAAGTACCCATCCTATTATGTAGGAGTCTCCGAATAGGATTTACCTGGAATGAAACCTTTAGTTCACAGTTAGTCAAGATTTTATAAGCAAATACTCCTAGAAGATGAAAAAAATACATTTTTGCTAGAAGGTAGATGACTGGCATTATACTCATTTGCCAGCCAAAAACCAGCTAAAGAGGGGATAAAACACAAAAGAGAACTGGCATCTCCAAGTAAGAAGGGGAGGGATTACAAGAAGGGGGAATACAATGAAAGGGGAAGGTGAGAACAGCCACAACATTGTGTTTACTGTTCTGTATTAGGAAAGAATGGGCCACATCCCGGCCTACTTTCTCTCCTGATTATCTTGAGAAAGCCTAAGTTGTATTCGATAGTATAAGCATTCTCCTAGTACCCCTTTGTTCCTGAGATGGAGCCCACTAGAACTGCAGCTGCAATCTCTGATAGGAGCCTTAGAAAAGCCAACCAATGAGCCACTGTATCTGGCTCTCAGCAAGGCTTCTGGAAGAAGCCAAGCAGCACTCTCCTAACAAAGACCTGCTAGAGTGATATAAGGAAAATGGAATGAGATGATTCTCTGCTTATGCCCGGGGTCACAGAAATAAACTCTAAGCCATATATTCATAGTCCTGCACTCCCATCCCTTTCATAGACAGAAACAGATCATCTGTAAGAAGGAGCAGAAGTGGAGTTCTATGACACAATAGGGTCAAGCATGCTCATTCCCTTTAAGGACATATGAAGAACTGTTTTGATTAGATCATGAAGCTTTTCTTATGACTTTCTCTTAAGACTTAGAAAAAAAAAAAAAACCTGCTGAAATCAGAGCTGATTCGATGGGAGTCAACTCTAATAGGTAACAGAGTTGCTCCAAAATAGAGGTAGCTAATTAGATTCCTTGCTAGATGGAAGCAGTGTCCCTAGATGCATTCAGAAACCTAGCTGATAAGAAACAATGAGGCAAAAACATACAGCGTGAATGCACATGAAGGGTTTGCGTTGCAAAAACTCAAACTGCAGCATCATTGTTTAGCATCACACTTTCCCAGAATAGGTCACAGGCTGTCAAGATGGGAGTCTTAATTACAGGAGGTTAATAAAAATGCAAGGTACTACAGAACCTCAGAAATCAGAATCAACAACATCTGGCTACATATTCCAAGGGTGATTAGTGCTCTGAAGACATAAGTGCTTGTCACATATACAACTTTGAGGCTGACAGCCTCCAACCAAGCTCCACAGAAGCCTGTATTTCCAAACAGAAGCCTGGGAATCTTCAAATCCAAGATGTAAGGAAAGTGATCCATGTAATTAATATCTGTAAAAACTTTGTTTTGTTAATTAAAAACATAAATAATTCACAACCACCTATCTATCTCATCACCACCCTAGCACCATCCATTCATCAAAAAGTATTCACTACAAAGCCAAGAAATGGAAACATTCTAAGTGTCCACTGATGGATGAACGGATAAAAAAGTTGTGATATACGTGTATAATGGAATATTATTCAGCCATATAAAAGGAGGAAATCCTGCCATGTGTGATAACACAGAAGGACCTCGAGGGCATTATGCTAAGGGAAATAAGCCAGACAGAGAAAGACAAATACCATACAATCTCATTTATGGTTCTAGGTATTTTCACCATAAGCTTCTTTGTCAAAAGCATTTTTGCTACAAATGTTTTCACCGCATAACTAATTGGCCATGCAGCAATTTTGCCATAAAAGATAAAATAACTGGTTGAGAGTTTGGTTTCAACTGGTTGACAATTTGGTTTCATTTCTCCATTGACACAATACCCCCATTTTCTATACATGAATCTGAAAGAGGCTGAGGGCCTCAGAGGTGCAGAGTTGAACCCACATTTTCCATAGAACTTGGAACATCTACCAACAGACATGTGACAATATGCCAAGAACAAACAACAGTGTGGAAGGCTTTCATAACACAACACAAAGCTGTTACAAACATGTATCCTAGTATTTGGAAACCGATACCTCTCTCAATGAGGGAAGAAATTTTAGCAAAAAAGAAAATGTGTGATGCAGAACAAGGAGATGAATCAACAAGCCAAAAAATGTACAATGAACTATGAACAAAGACTTGGAAGATAAATGCTTAGGTTCAACCCACAAAGTAAAATCAGATATTTGTACCATATTGTCGTGAATCTACACACATTTTAAATTTATTCAAATATTTTATATTTCACAATAGTCTTTTTAATTTTGTTATTCATTTTTCATGTTTCATTATGTCCTTTTTAATGTCCCTCTTTTATTTTTTGTTATTTTATCTTTTATGACAAAATTGCCTTATGGCCAATTAGTTATGTGGGGAAACCGTTTGCAGCAAAAATGCTTGGGGCAAAGATGTTAATAGCAAAGAAGCTTAGGGTGAAAATGCCAGACACACTCACTTAAATGTGGAATCTTCAAAAACCAAACAAACTCATAGAAAAAGAGATTCGATTTGTGGTTACCAGAGGTGGGGTGGTGGAGTGGAACTTGGATGAAGGTGGTCAAAAGATACAAACCTCCATTTTTCAGATAAACAAGTACAAGGGATGTAATGTGCAACATGATGACTATAATTAACACTGCAGTATGATATGTTGAAAGTTATTAAGAGAGTAAATACTAAGAGTTCTCATCACAAGGAAACATTTTTTTTTCTCTTTCTTTTTTTTGTATCTATAAGAGGCGATGGATGTCAACTAAACTTATAATCATTTCATGATGTATGTAAGGCAAACCATTATGCTGTATACCTTAAACGTATAGAGTGCTGCATGCCAATTATATCTCAATAAAATTGGAAGAAAAATAAAATACTTCTTAAAAAGTATCTACTGCCCAGAAGTACATAACTAAAGAGACAGGTAGTTTTAAGGAAAGGGAAGATATTACTATTATGAAGGAAGACTAGAGGGAGTTCTCAACAATTAGAAATGGATTTAGAAACTCTCTTGATGGTCAATTTAGATAATTTAGAACAAATGATTTCTTTACGCTTAAATATCTACTTTAATCCCCAAATTGATTATTCAATCCCTTCTTATTATATTTTGCCCTTGTAGACAATGGCACAGAAGCTCATCCACATTTTAGCGTGAAATTCAAGGAGGAATTTAAATGATAATGTCAAGCATTCTAATGTTATCCAATTGAGTCTGCTTTGTGAAATCCTTCTGTATGTCCACTTGAATCTCAATTCAAAGGCAATCTTGAGGAGGTTTAAAAAACTCACTTTTAACTTATTTTAGTTTTTCTATCTGAAAATCTACCCTTATATAAAACAAACTGGTAAATATTTCATTAAAAGACATTCAACATAGCTTAAATCAAATGAATTTCCTAGTGTGGATTACAAAGAAATCTATTTACCTGACATTTTGTTCACATTGGGATTTATGCATCTCAAAAATGAGGTGCTGTTGATTTCAGGTTAGTCATCAACTTATTTAGGTTTTCCTAAAACAGAGACCATAACCAACACAAAATCACTTTGTAAATCATTAAAAACACCAATCTATGCCACAAAAGTCTCCATGTTGACCAACTTAGTCTTAAAGCCAGATGCATAGCAACAATAAAATAATGAATTCAACATTCTTCCTTGCTTACCAAAATACATTATTTCCTTCCCTTGACAAGTCAATATTTATCTGACTGACATAGTTCTGTTGTGTATCATATCTACCTGTTTTAAATTTGGTAGCAATACTTTATGAATGGGCAATAAAATGGCTTGAAGAAAGAAACTGTTTCTCAAGTTTCCTGCCTGGAAAATTTTTATCTTAGCTCAGTTTCTCTGGAAGCAGAATCTGAGATGGAGATTCTCGTTCAAGAGATTTATTTGGAGAAGGAGGGAAGTACAGTAGGGCAGGGGGAGAAAAAAGCAGTGGTATGGACTCAGTTTAGTCTGAGTCCTGCAGAAGCTCTGAGCACAAATGCACCAATTATACTACAGTTGGTACCTCCTTGAGACAAGGGAGGGGCCAGAATCTGAAGAGGAGAGGAAGGAGACAGATTAGCTTCCCATTCGACCAAGGGCAATTCTGGCAACTGTGAGTTATTATGAGCTAATATTTTCATAAGTGGTAAGATGGGCTGATAAAGGGGATCTAAGTAGGACACTGACAGTGTCCACGAAAGTCCATTAATATCAAGATAATCTTTAACTTTTCCAACTTGGTTAACTTCAGATACTTTATCCTTATTTGAAGATGTAAAATTTCAAATAAGTAATAACATATGCAGATTGTGAGGTAGTTAATATATGAATAGATGCAATTAAAAATTACTTTATGCAGAGATGCAACCATTTGGAATGAAGCTCCTTTCTTGCCTTTCTTCTCCCCAAACTGTAGAGCTAAAAAAAAGAAGAAGAAAAGCACTAAAAAGGCCCTTTTCTGTCACATTACCAAACCCTGCTGATGAAAGCATAAATGTGTCAAAGTTCTAGAAGCAATATGGCTATGTCTACCAAAAGCTTTAAAAATATTCATGTCTCAACACAAAAGTCTATTTCTGGTGCTTTTCCTTAAGGAAATAGGCAACTGTGCACAGATACTCACTGCAGCATTGTTTAGTCATTAAAAAAAAAAATAAGCAAAAAATTTAAATGGTAACAAATGTCTACCAACAGGAGATTGGTTACTTAAATTATGAAAGAGTATGCGTACAATGAAACACTGCAATCTTTTAAAATGATGATGCAGATCCATAGAACTGGCATGGGAAGATTGCTCGGATTTATTTTGAGAGAAAAATTAGGCTACAAAATAGTTTGTATATTATGATACTGAGTGTGTATACATGTTTTTAAGTGTGATTGTATTACGGGTGACTATATACATAAAAAATGTTGGGTAGAGTATACACTAAAATATTAGCAATTGTGATCTCTCTATGTGAGATCAAAGGTAACTTTTATGTTCCTCTTTTTAGTTTTTCTATATTGTCTGTGTTTGGGGCAACACTCATACATTACTTCTGTAATTTATAAAAACAATCTACTCCCACTTTCTTGAAGCAAAGGAATCTATGCAAAGCCAAACTGTTTTACAAACATTTGTGTAGCGCTAACTCATGAAGGTACAAAAGCATAACAACAAAACCCATAGGCAATCTGGAAAAAAAGGGCCAGCTGTCAATATGAAAAACTGATAAAATACTCTCTAGCTTGAGTAGCAACTGTGCTGGGGCAGATGTCATGAAGTTTAATCACTGATGTCCTATTGACATGCCCCAAGCCTTCCAAGTGAATCACTTGACTTCTTTGTACTTCCCCATGGAAAGGGGATACTACTACCTTCCTTTAATTTTTTAAAAGAATTGTAACTGGTTTACAGTACTTGGATTCTCCAGAAGAAAGTATGGTTATTATGAGTAATTTAATTGGGATGAGTCAGAAACTTGGAGGCAAGTCCTTTTTCAGGGGGTCCTTAAAAATAATGAAAAAGGACATTCTGGACAATTCTCTTCTAGTTCAAAAGAACACAGCACACCCAGAAGAGTCAGAAGATGATTTCCTCTCTCATTCTCTGCCCAAACCACTCTCTGATTTCTTATGACCAGAGAATTACTCATCTGGGAGCCATACACTTATGTGGCCACTGTTTATCAGACTTCTCAGAGGTACTTTAGAAGCTATTAGAATCAAGCAAACGCACTACCTGCAGATTTTCAGGGTCCATACACAATAGATTCCATTTCTCAAGCTCCTCTTGAGGCGGACCAACAGGATTTCAGGCATGCTTCTGAATTATGTCATCATGTGCTAATGCGGCTGGGAAGTGCTAAATTCTCTCCATTCCCTGGCCATGCCATCAGGAGTCCCAAAGCAGGCAACAGGGGACAGGAGTGAGCTTGAAGCTGGGTGTAAGACAAGAGGGTGAGAATGTCACAAAGTAAGAGGACACATCCCACTTAAAGAACAGCTAGTACAGTTTGCCCCATTGCTACAAGGGCATCTGAAACCAGACTGGCCAGATTTTCTATTTTTCCATAATTTCCATTTTTCAAAAGAAAAAGGAAACCCAAATGTGTATGTGAGAACTTCCAATTTTTTTTTTTTTTTTTAATCAGTGTGAACCAAACGTGTTTGAAGACCAGTTCTGCTCAGGAGATGCCAATCTGGCAGCTATGAACTGTGACAACTGTGTCCCTCTGCTGCTGGCAGTAGTCCAGACGTGAGGGTAATGGCAGCAACCTGGCCTCTGTATCCTCCAAGGCTTTGTATCATGGTGCAGAAGTCTGAATTGGATCCTGAATCCAGGCAGCCTGTCCATCTCTCTGTTTTGTTTTTTTCCAGAAGACAGTGAGAGTGGAATAGGCACGAGGCTAGTAAGCACAAGTCCTGTTTCCTACCTTGCCTTTGCCATTTAGTAGTGTTAAATTAATGAAGCAAGGAGGCCATCAGACTGAGGTGGCTCTAATGCTGTGTGGCAGCCTATGTAAGCAAACAAAATCTAAGTCTGTTAATGCCCCAAGGTTACCAAATCAAAATGCTAAGGACAACCAATCGCAAACAGCCAACTGGGCTTTAGATACAGCTAATCAATAATTTCTTTACTTTGCTTCTACCTTTTTTCTATAAAAGTTTCTCCCTGAGCTCCTGTGGGTGGAATGCTGTTAACCACTTCTGATTTGGTGCTGCCCAATTTCAATTGCTTTTCCCTCAAATAAACTCTTAAAAATTTTCATATGCCTGAGTTTATCTTTCAACAGTAGATTTGTGAAACTTTAATTCTGTACTTGCTCCTATAAGATAGGGAGAGATTTCCCTTTACATGAATCTAAAAGGGCTAGGACAAGGATTGAGTAAGATAATGTATCTAAAAGTGCTTTGTAAATTACAGACTACTAAACAAGATTGGTTGTTAGTTGGTCAGCAAGTATTTATGGAGTGCCTGCTAAACAGGCATCTGCTACATGCTTGAGGATGCATTTGAACAAGTGAGACATAATCTCTGCTCTCATGAAGCTTACAAAAACCCCATTACTATAATATAAAAGCACGGTGAAAGAGAATTCCAAGATATTTGGGGGATATGTATTAAAGGAGCTTGTTATCTCTCCCAAATCACTTATCAAAACATGGTTTTCTGCTGTCTCTTCAGCTTGGTTAAGTAGAAGATAAAAGCAGGCTGGAGCAGTCTCCTTGAAATCTATCTACCTTAGAGCACCATTTCCCCGAAAAACCACCAGCCAGAGGACGGAAAGGCTAATAAGAGGGGATGACGCAGACCACAGGGATCAAACACAGATATCACAGGAAAGAAGCCAGGATTTTATAAGTGCTGAGGCAGACATGGGTTCCATTCGGAGGCTGAAAAATTGAGGAAGATTTTTCAACTCACCAGTGCTGGTACTGATGTAATTTTCAAAGAGTTTTGCCAGGAGTCTGTTGGACGACTTCTGAAATATAGCCACCACTGTTTCATTAAGAAAGGCTTTGTTCTTTTCGAGCCAGCCACTGATGTTATAAGGCACCTTTGGAAAGGCATGCAGTTCAGGTAACAAAAGAGGTGAATGCATAAGTTACTTAGAAAATTGTGTATTCCTTTTAAAAAAATCATGAATTGTGTGGGTCCTTTAATTTTAAATCAGTTTGATGTAACAGTACTGAATAAATACTCCAGAAATCTATGTGCAACCCAAAGAGATTCTCAGGCTTTACCATTTACATTGTGGAAAGAAAGGACGAGAAGGGGAGGGAGGGAGAGGGAGAAAGAATCAGGGAGGGAAAGAAACACCAAGGAGAGGGAGGAAGAAATAGATGGCGTTTCCAGGAGAAACAATTCACATCAGCCCTCCTTCATAGGCAAGAACAGATGCAATAAAACAACTGTCTCTGACACACAGTGAGCATTCTAAAAACATTATCAATGATATTTTACTATAAATATCATTATAATTAATATTCAAGGATATCAAAGAAGAGATTTACAAGCATATCTAGGTACAACTGGCAGGTCATTTTTAGGTCAAAGTATTATTTTATCCTTCGTCAGTTCTCTTTTTGTGCCATTCAGAATTACTGACCAGAAGCATAAAAGCAGAAAGAAGGGGCATGCGCACGCACACATACACACACACACACTCCAGTGGGGAAATGAGGAGAGGGAGTGAGGGTTATTAGGAATCTTTGTTGGTCATAGTTTGGAGACCATTACTTCACAGTACTCTTTATGAGAGAAGGGGAAAAAAATCTTCAATAAAAAGATCAATTGAAATCACTCGTTCACACAATGTTAAGTTGAAAGGAAGGACAAGTAAGGAAAAGCCCATGTCTTTGATGGTCTCCATAACGTTCTGAAGCTGTCTTACTTTGAGTTGGGGTGACAGAGTCGATTTTGAGATTTTTGACCTCTGTTTTTATAGTATGGGTGTTTCATATCCTAAGTGCTAAAAGGCTACACCAACTTTTTTGGGGGACCTGAGATTTATTTTGTTCATCTCTTTAATCTAAACTTTACTTATATATTATCTAAGGATTTGGGCTGAGTACATTTGAAACAGAGGCAGGAAAATTCAGGGCTGAGGGTCTAGAGGTAACTTACCACTCCTGCACAATGGACAAGGTCAAAGTGAGCTTCATCTTTCTTCTTATTGTCAGGCTTGGGCTTCTGGAAATGAACTGGCTTTCCAAAATGGTTGTCAGAAAGTTTGGTCTTGAAAGTCACATCTGCAGCCTGATGAAACATACATTCCTCTTCAAGGATGGAAAAGATGCCCATTGGCTGTTGGAGATACAGATGAACAGCAGCTGAAAAAAACACCAGTAAGCAGTATTTTCAGTAGAGGGTCAATGTAAATTCTTTCCTATGAACCTAATTAGTTGACAAGGAGAAAGGAGCTTCACTACATATAATTAGCCAATCATCCATTCAACAAATATTTATTAAATACCTACTAGGTACCAGGCACCAGCAGGAGCTGGGGATGAAGCCATGAGCCACATTCACAAAGTGTCTGTCCTCAGGGTACTTACATTCTAGTGGAGCAGACAGACAATAAACAAGTAAACACTAAATAAATAACTTAGTTTCCCATAAAGGCTCTGAAGAAATCATGCAAAGTAAAGAGAGAGAATGACTGGGGCTATGTTAGAGCTATTTTAGTAGGAGAGTCCAGTAAAACCCTCTGACCTGAATGAGAAGAGCAAATCCTGAGAAGACCTGTGCACAACTGTACTGGGCAGAAAAATGAAGAGTGCAAAGGCCCTGAGGTAGGAGCACCCTTGCCAAATTTCAGGTCCTACCAGAGGCAAGTGTGGACAGAGCAGAGCTAGTCGGAGAGAGTGCGTGGAAGGAGAGATGCAGTACTGGATCCCAAAGGCTTTATAGGCCATGGTAAGACATTTGGATTTTACTTTAAGTGTAATGGGAGGCCTTTGGAGATTTTTTAAGTGATGTGATTTAATTAATACTTGAAAAGGATTATTTGTTTAGGAAGGGGTTGGCAAAGTAAAGCCTATGGGCTAATCCTGCCTATGGTCTGTATTGGAAAGCCGGTGAGCTAATAATGGTTTTTACATGTTTAAAGGGTTGTTTAAAAAAGCAACCAAGAAAGGATATGTGATAGAAAACTGATGACAGCATCAGAAAGCTTTTTCTCTAAAGGGCCATATAGTAAAGCTCTTAGACTTTGTGGGCCACAGAGTCTCTGCTGCTCCTTTGCCATCAACTCAGTCATTTCAGTCCTGAAAGCACTAATTGACGATATGTAAATAAAACAGTTGATTGATAGTGTTGGAGACTGTGAGCGGTCACTGAAACGTGATGCTGGTGGAGAGTAGAGCTGAGTCATAGCTTGCTGATGGATAGAACGTGGGGTGTAGTAGAAAGAGGAAGGATGACCAGGTTTTGGTTTGAGCAAATGGGTAGTGGATGCTGCCATTAACCAATATAGGGTATATACAGATGGGGAAAAACAGGTATGGGTGGGGGGGAAAGATGAGGGATTCCTACATTTGCGAATCTATTTGTGGATTTGTATGTTCATTTATCTACTCCACAAACATTTTTGAAATGCCTTCTATGAACAAATCACTGTGCCAAACACTTTGGGTTATAACAGAAGAATCAGACATGGGCTCTGGCTGCAGAGCATCTAACTGAGAAGACAACACATGCACATAATATGTAGACTACAAAGCAAACAGAAAATATCATGAGAGTTCCAAGATAGAACCATGACCCCTTGGTCCAACAACATAGATTTCATGATTCTCTACCAATCCTTTGTACCTAAGAACCACAAATGCTCAGGTTTGGGAGAGACATAGGTCTGGCCCAACCCACCGAAAAGCTCCTTGAATTCCATTTACAATTTCTCTCTAAAAAGTAGGTTAGCCTATGCTTGAATATTTTCATGGAGAAGGAACACACCAACTCCGAGTCAAGGCTCTGGCTGGGTGATATATGAAAAGAAAATTTTTTTGTGGTTTAGAATCCTTTGTTCAAAATTATGCCACTGGAGCATACGAATGGGTCTAATTTGGATTATTACATTCTTGAAGAACATGTTTTTTATCCACCTGAGTCTATCATTCTAATATACGGACTATGGTTTTCTACCTCTTTTGTCTAGTCTCATAGACTTAGAATCTGCACTTTATAGAAAATGTATTGAATGACATTCCATCAATAACTCTTGTACTGAAGGGCTCCGGCACATCTTCTTTCTTCCCAAGCATCCAGGTGGGGGATGATGCAGTGAGTAAATATGCAAAGTCTTGCTCCTGGCGGCACTGACCTTGCAAGTTCTTGGCAAAGTGAGAAATGTGGAGGAGAACAAGCAGGAGGAAGGAGAACCTGATAAAACTAAACAATTGAGTCACCGGTACAGGGTCTTAGAGGTGTGGACTCCATCTTGTATTGCATATTTTCCTACCACAGAAATAGTCAACCTTCAGTGAACACTAGAATGAATCATTTAAAAATGTAAGCATCTCCTGGGATGGTGCCTGTTAACAAGAGGGATGTGGCAAAGCCTCACAGGGAGCAGCAGCCCCCATCTCCAGCAGAGCCACCTTCCATACATGAGGACCATCGTGTCCCTGGGACACCAATGAAGCCATCTTCTGTTTGGAGATGAATGGATGTTTTATGCAAAGCAAGTAGATGTCACAGCTCAAAACATAACAATTAAACCACTGAGGAGGGAAAAAACGCTATTTCTTCAGGGTCTTCTCTATTTCTCCAATGCTTAGGAAGTATAAAACCCCTAATAAATTTGAGGGCTTCTAGCAAATTAATTTCCAAATAGGTCAGGAAAAAAAGTAATTGTGTTCTGTCCTGTAGCATCAATTGTCTTCTAGCACACAGTATATGGTCTAAGTCAGTTGCCCTGACTCTGAACATTAATGCTGTAACCTCTCCTTCTTCAAATCTTATCAATTCTGCCTTCCTCTCCTTTTACATCTGTTACTTTCTTATTATTTCCATGTCTGCTGTCCTGATTCAGGGCCTCTATTCCTCACCTGCTGTAATAGATTCTTAATTGCCCTAACTCTAGCTTTCCTCCCATCCCAGACCCCATACATAAACCCACCAGATTAAACCCAAGCATCTCTGACTGCCCCATTGCCCGATGTGGAAACTTCTCTGGCTCCCCATTGCCTAAAAAACTGTCAAAATTCATTAAGATCCCTTCACAGCCTGACTCTCCTGTTTTACTTCTAGATATTTCGGTCTGTATACTCCGAGCTCTAAGCAGATTTTGAAATGTGTCCATTGCTTTCCTGTCTCTAAGGCTTTGCTCTTGCCTGTCCCTTCACATGCTCACTATCTTCCTCTTTTCACCTGCTGAAATTATATCCATTTCTTCAGACCCAGCTGAAAATTTACCCCCCTTCCCAGCAGGCCTTCCTAGATTCCTGCAGGCAGAGGTGACCTCTGCTCTTCTGAGCTCTGTGGGCCTTTGTCTGTGCCTTTACTGCATTTATCCTGACACATATTTCTACATTTATTAGACTTACAAATATCCTATTTGACTGCATACATCCTAAGGGCAAGGGCTATTTTTAACAAATGCTTAAGTTTTCCACAGCATTTCATTCAAAGTTTTATAAATAGTAATGTAGTATTAGGCCTAAAATTAAGGTCCAATATTTTGTGGGCTTTGACATCAGGGGAACACCAGGAAAGCCTCAAATGACCTGATCAGGGGTTCCCTTCCCCATGTTCTACAGTGGGTTAGGTCCTCCAGCCATGCAACATTCTTTATCATGGGAACAGGCACAGAGCCTGCTTCTTCTTTTTTTTTTAAATTTTATTTATTTATTTATTTTTGGCTGCATTGGATCTTTGTTGCTGCACACGGGCTTTCTCTAGTTGCAGCGAGCGGGGGCTACTCTTCGCTGTGGTGCACCAGCTTCTCATTGCAGTGGCTTCTCTTGTTGCGGAGCACGGGCTCTAGGCGTGCAGACTTCAGTAGCTGTGGCACACGGGCTCAGTAGTTGTGTCTCATGGGCTCTAGAGCGCAGGCTCAGTAGTTGTGGTGCACGGGCTTAGTTGCTCTGCGGGCATGTGGGATCTTCCCGGACCAGGGCTCCAACCCGTGTCCCCTGCATTGGCAGGTGGATTCTTAACCACTGCGCCAACAGGGAAGTCCCGAGCCTGCTTATTCTTGAGCAAGGGATTTCAGTTACCCGCAAGCCCATATTCAAACAAGACAATCACATCCTCCAGTGGGAATCAGTGTCACCTCACCCTATTATTACTACAAAGCCCGGCTCCCACAGCTCTCGCTTTTTCATTCTGCTCCCAAGTGTAACTTCCATGTGACCTCACATGGCAGGCAGTGTCCTCCTCCCCCAGGCTGTGAGTATATGTGACTTATAAGCTGCTGTCAATCTCATCTGTCCAGTGTCAGGGGTCATATGTTCAGCCATTCCCATAACCCTAGGATAGGAATCCCTCTCTCAGCAGTGGAGTGAGGAGGAAGTGATCAAAACAAGTAGTTGCTAAATACATTTACTTGTTAAACTTTGGAAACTAGTAAAATTTTGGTCTTAAGACATCTTTGCAATTATATCCTCAGTACCTTGAGTGCCAGGATGATGTCTCTGGTTTGTGTTTCTCACAACCCTTAGCATAGTAGGCCCTGAGGTGACTAAAATCTAGGTCCTCAGCAAATTTCTGTTAAGGAATTGATTGATAGGCGAACACTAAGACATACAGGTTCAAGCTGTGGGACCTGGGCTGCTTTGCTGTGGGCAATAGTTAGGCAGAAAGTAAGAGTTGTGAGCCAAAAAACACAATGTTATATGTTTAAAGAAAATATTTATGTGCATACAAGGGATAACTAACTAGATATTAATGTGGTTCATTTTATAATAAAAACACCAGAATTAGCATATCCAAAGAACTCTACTTGGGAGACAACAACAGTCATTGCCAGGATGCTACCAGGATTTAAATATTTTAGAAACTTCTATGGGATATCTGACACCTTTGACTATTGGCATGTGGAAACATCCTGTTGTCTGACCATGGATCATTGCATAGAAACAATCACAAGTAATTTGGGTCAAGTCAGACAAATAAGGTGAAAAATGTGACAAAGTTGGTAATAAAGTTTGGACTCGAAAACAGTTAAGATGATCAGTATTAAAGTTAATTTTCTCTCAAAGATAGTAACAATCTAACAATTTATCCCAATCCCTGTCCCATGAGGGACTTTTTCCAAAAGGGCTGAATTGTTGGAAGAAGGACGTAGCCTCTCAAGGTGACTCATTGAAGGGGCAACAGTTTTTAAATATATAATTTTGGATGTATTTGTTTTAAAAAATAATAAAAATAATCTCTTTACCAATACCTAATGTAAAACCATAAATGTAATCAATGTTAATACTTTGATATGTAAATTATTGATGCTCAAGTTCTAAACAAACTAGAACATTTCAAGTAATCAGATAAGTGTGAGCTAATCCTGTAATAGATCAGTTCACTGCATACGTATAGAAGATTACTGTATGTTTGAAGACCAAATTAACAAAGTTGGTATGAAAATACTTTTTTTTAGTTTGATATAAACTTTTCTGTACATGTAAAAACACAAAACTTACATGTATGAAAATCTCTCTTTTCCTGATATACACACACACAGATGCATTCTATAAGACATATTACATGTACTGATGTATTTTAGTTCCTTTGAAAACTTCCCATGATGCATTCTGTTTCAAGGAGTGAGTTTGATCATTAATATTTCCTACAAATTTCCTTCATGTACCTGAGCAAACACAATGATCTTTTCAAAATATAGAATCGTTTCAAGAAACATTTTGGTATTCTGCATTTGCCTGACCTGAACACCTTTGAAATCATTCACAGGAAAACAAAGACTTATCTTTTCCTTCTATCATCTGCTCAGTTTTGTTTCTTTTTTCTCATTTTATCATATCAGTAGAAAGTACAACAGGAAATTACATCTAGGTTGCTAGTGTCTTATTTAGAATAACCTTGTCATAAATAAGATAACAGGCTTCAGATCAACTACAAATCAGTAGCATTCACAGGGCTATTAGGATCTGAATAATGTCTGCATCCCACCTTCCTGCCTGAACACAGTATCTTGTCATAATCAGAGTAAGTAGATATTATAGGTGACAACTGACCAAAGTTAAATCTGCCCCTAGAAGGGGCTCCAGTTCTATTGTTTCATTTCTAATTAGGAAACTATAGCTTTAATAATGCCACCAAATATTTACCAGATCATGGTTAGGTCATTATTATCATTATTTTTAATCAGCTCACAAGCTGGTTCATTATCATTATTTTTTTAATCAGCCTGTCCTCCCCCCAGGAAGTTCACTGGTTATAAAACAAGAAAAATCAATGTGATGTCCACTCCTGTTAGGAATAATGGCTACTATCAAGGAAGATTTAGTTTCATCTAAGTCTAACATAAAATGGGTGGGACAGTGATTGATACAATCTGGACCCCACAAAGGACAGTGAAAGGTCAGTCACCCTTGCCGCTTCCTGACAGGGTTGCTGAGAATCAGATATGACAGCATAGCATAGCTTCCTAGACCTG
Source organism: Aethalodelphis obliquidens (assembly GCF_003676395.1). Taxonomy (NCBI): domain Eukaryota; kingdom Metazoa; phylum Chordata; class Mammalia; order Artiodactyla; family Delphinidae; genus Aethalodelphis; species Aethalodelphis obliquidens. The sequence goes on from NW_020837945.1 coordinate 55,196,875, forward strand.
TGTCCAGAATTCACTGCAATCCATGGCTATAGCAAGACACAAGGGCATGTAGCTGTTCACACCCCACCATGGTTGCTCCCTTGGACAAAGCCACAGGAAAAACCATACTGAATTTCCCCAGAAAATCTGGTTTATCTTTTCCAGAACACATGGAAATAGTTCAAAGTAGAGGAACATCATCGAATTCAGAAACCATACACTGCAGCTAATTTACTAATAAGCCATGAAGTATTGTCATAAATTACTTAAACTAACAGGTACTTGTCCAATTAAATGAACAAACTACATCCTTCAAGGTAGAGGCCTTGAGGATTTATGGCAATGGTTTGTTTGCATGCTAATTTGCCAAATTTTGTTAAGCTGCTCTGGGTCTACTCATGCACCTTATGTTAATCAGCCAGGCCCTACAGGGTTCATCTTTTCAGCTCTGTGTTTTTCCAGTCAAGAACAGGACCCTTTTTCATCTCAACAAGCTTCCTCACCTATTAACAGTGGAGGTCATGCGTAAGCAGCAAATGTGTAGCGACAGTGTGAGTTAGAGATGATGGAGTAGGTAACTGACGTGAGAGTTTAGTTACGATGCCACGGTGCTGCACAAAAAAGAACATTAAGAGAAAATGTGCAGAGCTCTCCTGCCCTATTTCCCATCCCCTTCACAGAGCCTGGGTCCTGACATGGATCAACATGGCAGGCAGGGACAAGTCTCCTTAAACGAAGATGGATGAGGAGAAAAACATGCATCACCTTCTCAATGAGATCTTTGCAGGCTTGCAAGTCCAGGACAAACTCAATGGACACCCAGTCAGTGCCTTCTCTCCTCTTTTCCTCTTGCTTCAAAACCAGCATGTGCTGACTGAAGAACTGTTGTAAATTTTCAATGGTAAAATTAATGCAAATTTCTTCAAGGCTGTTATACTTCAAGGCTGTGATTAGGTAGGAAGAAGAGATAAAAATAAAATTGAGAAAATGGTTATTATTGAAGGTGATGGTTAATTAACTTAATTGTGGTGATTATTTCACAGTGTATATGTGCACCAAATCATTAAGTTGTGCTACTTAAATATATACATTTTTTAGTTGTCAAATATAACTCAATAAAAAAATGAAATAAAATTGAGGTCCACTTGCAAAAATGTAAAGAGAAAACCATAACCACTATCATATGTTGGCAAGTAGACCCAATAAGTAAAAATAGCACAATTAAATTCTTACCTCCTTCATCTATACCTGCAAACTAAAGATTATGACAGTTCAATAATACTTAATGATACTACAATTCAAAATCATAAAAGATGTCTTTATTTACCTCTATTTAAGGCTGAATTAATTTCTTAGCACTATTAATTATAATAATAGTTATTGTTATTTGTTACTATTAATAATAGCTTTTTCCAACCAAAGTAACTCTTCAGGTTTGCACAGAATGAATCTCACCATGCTTTGACTAAATTTTCTGAAATTCAATTCACATAGTCTAATCTCCTTGTAAATATACATTGACTTCATTCTTACTAAATATACTTACATTAAGCATCTCAAAACCAACGATGTCAAGAATGCCAATGAAGATTAGCTTCAAGATGGTGAACAAGTAAGACATGGAGATCACCTTCCTCCCCACAAATACATCAGAAATACATCTACACGTGGAACAACTCCTACAGAACACCTACTGAACGCTGGCAGAAGACCTCAGACCTCCCAAAAGGCAAGAAACTCCCCACGTACCTGGGTAGGGCAAAAGAAAAAAGGGAAAACAGAGACAAAAGAATAGGGACGGGACCTGCACCAGTGGGAGGGAACTGTGAAGGAGGAAAGGTTTCCACACACTAGGAAGCCCCTTCACTGGTGGGGACATGGAGTGGCGGGGGTGAAGCTTCAGAGCCACGGAGGAGAGTGCAGCAACAGGGGTGCGGAGGGCAAAGTGGAGAGATTCCCGCACAGAGGATCGGTGCCAACCAGCGCTCACCAGCCCGAGAGGCTTGTCTGCTCACCCGCCGGGGCGGGCAGGGGCTGCGAGCTGAGGCTCGGGCTTCAGTCGGAGCGCAGGGAGAGGACTGGGGTTGGCTGCGTGAACACAGCCTGAAGGGGGCTAGTGCGCCACAGCTAGCCGGGAGGGAGTCCGGGAAAGTCTGGAGGTGCCGAAGAGGCAAGAGACTTTTTCTTCCCTCTTTGTTTCCTGGTACGTGAAGAGAGGGGATTCAGAGCACCGCCTAAACGAGCTCCAGAGACGGGTGCGAGCCACGGCTATCACCACGGACCCCAGAGACGGGAGCCTGTGCAGCCTGCCACTGCCAGGGTTCCGTGATCCAGGGACAACTTCCCCGGGAGAACGCACGGGGAACCTCAGGCTTGTGCAACGTCACGCCGGCCTCTGCCGCCTCAGGCTCGCCCCGCACTCCGTGCCCCTCCCTCCCCCTGCCCTGAATGAGCCAGAGCCCCCGCATCAGCGGCTCCTTTAACCCCGTCCTGTCTGAGCGAAGAACAGACGCCTTCGGCGTCCTACCACAGAGGTGGGTCCAAATCCAAAGCTGAACCCCGGGAGCTGTGCAAACAAAGAAGAGAGAGGGAAATTTCTCCCAGCAGCCTCAGGAGCAGCGGATTAAATCTCCACAATCAACTTGATGCACCCTGCATCTGTGGAATACCTGAATAGACAACGAATCAACCCAAATTGAGGAGGTGGACTTTGGGAGCGACGATATATATATATTTTTTCCCTTTTTCTCTTTTTGTGAGTGTGTATGTGTATGCTTCTGTGTGTGATTTTGTCTGTATAGCTTTGCTTTTACCATGTGTCCTAGGGTTCTGTCCATCGAATTTTTCTTTTTTTTTGTTTTAGTATAGTTTTTAGCACTTGTAATTGGTGGATTTGTTTTTTGCTTTGGTTGCTCTCTTCTTTCTTTCTTCTTTTTTATTACTTTTTAAATTTTTTTATATTTAATAATTATTTTTTATTTTAATAACTTTGTTTTATTTTTCTCATTCTTTCCTTCTGTTTTCTCTCTTTTATTCTAAGCTGTGTGGATGACAGCATCTTGGTGCTCTGGCTAGGTGTCAGATTTGTGCCTCTGAGGTGGGAGAGCCAAGTTCAGGACATTCGTCCACCAGAGACCTCCCAGCTCCACATAATATCAAACGGCAAAAATCTCCCACAGATCTCATTTTCAACAACAAGACCCAGCTCCACTCAATGAACAGCAAGCTATAGTGCAGGACATCCAATGAAAAACAACTAGCAAGACAGGAACACAAGCCACCCATTAGCAGAGAGCCTCCCTAAAATAATATTAAGGTCACAGACACCCCAAAACACACCACCAGACGCAGACCTGCCAACCAGAAAGACAACATCCAGTCTCATCTACCAGAACAGAGGCACTAGACCCCTCCACCAGGAAGCCTACATAATCCACTGAACCAATCTTAGCCACTGGGGGCAGACACCAAAAACAACAGGAACTACAAATGTTCAGCCTGCGAAAAGTAGACCCCAAACACAGTAGGTGAAGCAAAATGTGAATACAAAGAAACACAAACCAGATGAAGGAGCTAGGTAAAAACCCACCAGACCGAACAAATGAAGAGGAAATAGGCAGTCTACCTGAAAAAGAATTCAGAGTAATGATAGTGGAGAAAATCCAAAATCTTGGAAATAGAATGGAGAAAATACAAGAAACCTTTTAACAAAGACCTAGAAGAACGAAAGAGCAAACAACAATGAACAACAAAATAAATGAAATTAAAACTTCTCTAGAAGGAATCAGTAGCAGAAAAACTGAAGCAGAAGAATGGATAAGTGACCTGGAAGACAAAATAGTGGAAATAACTGCTGCAGAGCAGAATGAAGAAAACAGAATGAAGATAATAGAGGACAGTCTCACAGACCTCTGGGACAACATAAAATGCACCAGTATTCGAATTATAGGGGTCCCAGAAGAAGAAGAGAAAAAGAAAGGGACTGAGAAAATATTTGAAGAGATTATAGTTGAAAGCTTCCCTAACATGGGAAAGGAAATAATTAATCAAGTCCAGGAAGCACAGAATGTCCCATACAGGATAAAACCAAGGAGAAACACGCCAAGACACATATTAATCAAACTATCAAAAATTAAATACAAAGAAAAAATATTAAAAGCAGCAAGGGACAAACAACAAATACCATACAAGGAATCCCCACAAGGTTAACAGCTGATCTTAGAGCAGAAACTCTGCAGGCCAGAAGGCAGGGGCAGGACATATTTAAAATGATGAAAGGGAAAAAACTACAACCAAGATTACTCTACCCAGCAAGGATCTCATTCAGATTTGACAGAGAAATTAAAACCTTTACAGACAAGCAAAAGCTAAGAGAATTCAGCACCACCAAAGCAGCTTTACAACAAATTCTAAAAGAACTTCTCTAGGCAGGAAACACAAGAGAAGGAAAAGACCTACAATAACAAACTCAAAACAATTAAGAAAATGGTAATAGGAACATACATATCGATAATTACCTTAAATGTAAATAGATTAAATGCTCCTACCAAAAGACATAGACTGGCTGAATGGATACGAAAACAAGGCCCATACATAGGCTGTCTACACGAGACCCAATTCAGACCTAGGGACACATACAGACCAAAAGTGAGGGGATGGAAAAAGATATTCCATGCAAATGGAAATCAAAAGAAAGCTGGAGTAGCAATTCTCATATCAGACAAAATAGACTTTAACACAAAGACTATTACAAGAGACAAAGAAGGACACTAAATAATGATCAAGGGACCAATTGGAGAAGAAGATATAACAATTGTAAATATTTATGAACCCAAAAAAAGAGCACCACAATATATAAGGCAAATGCTAACAGCCAAAAAAGGGGAAAATGACAATAACACAATCATGGTAGGGGACTTTAACACCCCACTTTCACCAATGGACAGATCAACCAAAAAGAAAATAAATAAGCAAACACATGCTTTAAATGATACATTAAACAAGATGGACTTAATTGATATTTATAGGACATTCCATCCAAAAACAACAGAATACACTTTCTTCTCAAGTGCTCATGGAACATTCTCCAGGATAGACCATATCTTGGGTCAGTAATCAAGCCTTGGTAAATTTAAGAAAATTGAAATCATATCAAGTATGTTTTCTGACCACAACACTATGAAACCAGATATCAATTACAGGAAAAAATCGGTAAAAAATACAAACACATGGAGGCTAAACAATACACTACTTAATAACCAAGAGATCACTGAAGAAATCAAAGAGGAAATTAAAAAATACCTATAAACAAATGACAATGAAACCACAACAATCCAAAACCTGTGGGATGCAGCAAAGGCAGTTCTAAGATCAAGTTTATGGTAATAGAATCCTACCATAAGAAACAGGAGGAATCTCAACTAAACAACCTAAACTTACACCTAAGGCAATTAGAGAAAGAGGAACCAAAAAACCCCGAAGTTGGCAGAAGGAAGGAAGTCATAAATATCAGATCAGAAATAACTGAAAGAGAAACGAGGGAAACAATGGCAAAGATCAGTAAAACTAAAAGCTGGTTCTTTGTGAAGACAAAATTGATAAACCATTGGTCAGATTCCTCAGGAAAAAAAGGGAGAAGCCTCAAATCACCAGAATTAGAAATAAAAAAGGAAAAGTAACAACTGACACTGCAGAAATACAAAGGATCATGAGACATTACTACAAGCAACTCTATGCCAATAAAATGGACGACCTAAAAGACATGGACAAATTCTTAGAAAAGCACAACCTTCTGAGACTGAACAAGGAAGAAATAGAAACTATAAACACACCAATCACAAGGACTGAAATTGAGACTGAGATTAAAAATCTTTCAACAGATAAAAACCCAGGACCAGATGGTTTCACAGGCAAATTCTACCAAACATTTAGAGAAGAGCTAACACCTATCCTTCTCAAACTCTTCCA
>NW_020837945.1:55839033-55930371 GCF_003676395.1 Aethalodelphis obliquidens
AGAGAGAGAGAGAGAGAGAGAGAGAGAGAGAGAGAGAGAGAGAGAGAGAGAGGAAGGGGCAGGGAGAGATATCTATTTATCTACTATTGGTTCTGTTTCTCTGAAGAACCCCTCCAAGCTCATCTCTTGTCATCCCCTCCCCTGCCCATACTGCACTCTTCCACTTCTACACAAATAATCACCTGGGACTAATCCTGAACATCTCAAACATTTCTTTAACACCATCAGGGTGTCCTATGTTCTCTCCAGATTCAAGCGACTATACATTCTTCTCCTTCGTCCTTTCCATCCTTGATTCTCCAGGTTAAGGCCTATTTTCCCTTTAGGTCTCTAGTTCATACATGATTTCTTCTAGCAAGCCTTCCTAATCCTTCCACATCATCAGGTGCCCATAATGAATGTTTTCTTTCTAATCTGTGTTTCCCACTTTTCAAAGTATATTCAAATACCTGTTCATGCATCTATTTCTCTTTCAGACTAGTGGTTCTTCCACGTTTGGGGACTCAGTTGCCTCAGAGATATGATGAAAGCTCAACGGCCTTCTACCCATAAAAGTGAAGTTGCACACAATATTTTCCACAGATCCCTTTACTAGGATGCCAATTCCTTAAAAGCAGGCACTGTGTGTACTCAGCACTTGGCCCAGTGCCTGCCACTTGGTAAGCACTAAAAAAATGTACTGAATGCATACCCATGTTTACTAGAATAATACACACAGAGAGATAAAACATCCATGGCTAAACATATTCAGTTTGAATTTTATAGCCCTCAAGTTACTTGAAGAAAACTTAAGAAAGTAATTCACATGCCTCAGTAAATAATTTAAAAACTAGTCCAATGCTTAGATTAATTATGTACCCCCATACCAATTCTATCGGTGCATAAGCCCTGGCCCTAGTTTATTTATTTTTTTTATTTTTTGAAGAAAAATCAGTTTGCTAGGTTGATAGCCATATTGTGGTTTGCTGCAATAAAAAGTTGATAGCCATATTGTGGTTTGCTGCAATAACACATATTACCTAAATAAAGAAAGACGTGCCCCTTTCAAATCAAATTGCAAAGATTCTTTTTTCTTTTTTGTGACAATGCCAAGTGCTAAAGAAAGTGGGGTGAAGTGAATACTGCCATGCCCTGATGTCTTGCACAAACCCAAAAGAACATAATGTGTGAATTCTGATCACAGTTGTTGTACTTTCTGTGATTCCAGATAATTCTCAACCCTTCGACCCTTCAATAATACGTGTGCTCTGAATGAAATTCAGCTCGAATCTTTTCTCCTTCCTCCACTGCTAGGACCACTGCCTTTGTTCAAATCCTCATAAAATCTTGTGTAGATCAGCCATAGCCCCACTTCCCTGCTATCGTTCTTTCACACTTCTACAGACCATCTACAAACCATCCTGTATGCTCTTGCTAGAGTATCTTTCTTTAAAAAGAAAAGAGCACATTTCTATTGAATAATTTGCAACTGACATTGCTCAAAACTCTTTAATGGTTCACTGGCTACAGAAAAAGAAACAAACAAAAAAATCTTAGTATGGTATTCAAGGTGCTCATACATTTGGCTCTAACCCTTAGCTCTAGTCAACCAAGCCCCATCATTGTCTCCTGGATGCTTTTTCTCCAAATATATACATGGCTCACTGCCTCATGCCATTTAGGTCTTTGCTGGTATATCACCTATTTAGAGCAACTTTCCATGAGCACCACGTGAAAAATAGTACATCTTTCCCATTCCTCTCTGTTCTCTTAACCCACTATGTTTTGTTTTGTTTTTTCTTTTTAGCACTTATCCTGACCTGGTATATTATTTATTTGTTCACTTCTTTATTGTCTGTCTTTCCTCATTAGAATGCATGTTCCATGAGAGCACAGGCTTAATCAAACACTTTACTCATTGCTCTATCCCCAGCACCTAGAAAAACTGCTTGGCTCATTCATAATAGATACCCAGTAAATTGTTATTGAATAAATGAATGAGTCTCTGAACTAGTCTACCTCCATTCTTTTTTTCACAATAATTCCTCAGACAGGACTATTCTTTTCTTCCTACACTACCTGACAAAAATCACATCCATATTTCAAGCCCTGGCTCTTTAATATGGGGTGTTCTTTCTCTGTGTTCCCACCATGCTTTGAGTCTCTCCTAGGCAAGAGATGCTTATTCTCTTTCACTCTTATATAATTGCATATATATATGGAAAGACCACCCTTTCTCCACTACTGGCATTTCCTTCTATGCAGAATGGAGTTCAATCAGTAGTAGTAAATGGGGCCCTTCTCTGTACCTTGACCATTTTTTCCCTGAAGCAGTGAGCTCACTCATCTGACTAGTAAGTTGGGGAAAAGTAACTTAAGAAGGTTCTGCTCAGGTCTCTCCTGTTCCCTCTGAGAGCAAGCTGCCTGCAGAGAGCATGACTCCACTAGGTGGGCGAGTGCCTGATGCTCTCCCACACTAAGCTCCACACTCCAACCTAGCATTTATCAGCAATGAAGACTGACTCTGTTATTTGATTTCTCAAACTTCTCAGAACCTGGGAGTAGAAAGGGAAGAAGAGTGTCATTTATTATGTTTCTTCAAATCTCTCAAGATGTCCATGTCTCTCTTCCTCGTGAACCAGAAGCACCCACCTAGCACAAAATCTTAAAACATTTAGAAAACTGAACTGAACTGAGTTGCTTTTTAAATAATGATAAGACTTTATATCATGGACCACATTCTCTGGCCTGTGACCAACAGCCAATATTCACAGGAAAGCTGATAGAATCTGGGTTGGGGATCAGTTTTAACACAATAGGCGTTTCTCCAGGTAGTGTTAACTACAGGACTGGATCACAAAACCTAACTTCCTCTGCATCATATTCAGTGAAATGAACTAATAAGTGCAAAAAATACTTGGTGACTGGAAATGAAGTCAGTAAAGAAAACATGCTTGGTTTGAACTTCATAGCCTTCAAACATTCATACTACACATTCACTTACACACTTTAAAACTGTGATATGTTGGGAATGATGTATACTTAATTATGAATAACCATTAAGTTAATATGCATTTTAAAATAAAACTGTTTTCTCGTGGCAGACAAACTGACTGCTCCAAATCACTGATGCTTTCACAAAACCCTGGAAGATCTAATTTTGTAAATGAGTCCTCTAACAAGTGAACAATTTCACTCAAAGAGTATACTGTTCTCAACCTGGCTCCCCACGGGGTCACTGAACTCACAAAGCACTTAGATTACATTAAAAATCTATAGAATGTGGTTTGATTTTCATGAAATGAAAGAAAATCAAAATAACTACAGGCTTTTCCATTAGAAGAAAAAAGGAGAAAGAAAATCTGCTCACCTGAAAACACATCAAGTCTTGCAGCCCCTGCATCTCTGAAAACAATATAAAAATACTGCTTCAGTATGAAATTGTATTTTTAAAAATTACATTAATCTGAATTGCTCATGTGACATATGATCTACTGTCAGATAGCAAACAATGGAGAAATCTGCTTAAATTGCTTTAGAAACACTAAAATGTTTCACCCTGCATTTGTAGACTAAGACCTATGATCACTCGTAATTTGAGAATATTACAAAGCCTAAAAGTCAGAAATTTAAAAGAAGAGATGGAATTTAGTGGTAGTTACACAAGAAGCTCAAGAAAATGGATATGAACATTAAAAAAAATGGTTGGAGAATAATCCAGAAGTCATATGAAGACTTTCATGATATATTTTAGTACAAAAAGAAAAAGAAAATTACTAAGTACTGTGTACCATATAATCACATTTTTAAAGAACATATATGATATTCATGTGCATATCTGTAAGGAAAGAAATCAAATGTTAACAGTGATTTTCTCTAGGTCAGAGGTTGACAATCTATGGTCTATGGGCCCACCAACTGTTTTTGTGAATAAAGTTACGGGAACACAACCATGACCGTTTATTTACATATTGTCATATACCTATTGCTTATAGTCTGTCTGCCTTCACACTACAATAGTAGAGTTGGGTAGTTTCAACAGAGAACACATGGCCTACAAAGGTGAAAATATTTAATATTTGGTCTTGCACAGAGAAGTATGCTGGACACCCCCACACACAAATGATGAGGTTACTGGTACCTTTTCTTTTTTTCTTATTCTTAGTTTTCTACAATTCACAGATATTATTTATGTATTTTCTTAAATTACTTTTTAAAGTAGAAACTTTAAAAGGAAAGGAGAAAGAGCCAGAAGATCCTGGTTTCCACATGAAGGCTGTGAGAGAAAGGAGAAGGGCAATGAGGGCTTAGCTGACGAGGAAGTGGGTATGTTGAGGGAAGGAAGAGTCTAGAAGGAAGCTCAGAATAATAACAACCAGTGGGACTCTGGTGGGAAAATCTGAGTGTCTCCCAAAATTTCCATCAGTCCTGACCCAAAACTACCCCAGATAAACTGGAGTAGGTACAATGTACCTGTTCTACAAAGTTGGCCCCTTAGCTCCTTCCTCTAGCCAACTGCTGCTTCTAAGTGCCTCCTCTAAAGAAATTCTGGGGTTACCACTGTCATTTCTTGGTCATTATCCATGTGACAAATAAATATTAAACCTTCCCTTCTAATCCTTACCACAGACCCGTGACACATAGGTATCATTATCTCCATTGTATAATTACATGTTATACAAAGTACCATGTATACAATAATTGCTCAATAAACGCCACTGTACTGAACGGTTTTTTTCATAGAAACAGTTTCTTCATAGAAAAATTCCATGGGATGAGACAAAGAACAGTCATTTACCTTTACGGCACATTAAGACATTTCATAATAAGCTTTGTACTTGAGCCCAGGTACTTTCTCTCTGAACATGTGTTGTATCAGGAAGAGTCCCCTAACAATTCCTTCCTATCCTGTCACATTTTTTCCTCCTCTTTCCACAACATTCTTTTAATACCTTCCAGTTCTAATTTTGACAACTCCAGGAAATCATCAAAATCTTGAATACAATGATATAAAATAACGTCTTAGAGTAACACAGGGACTTTATGAAGACCTCTGTAAGACCAAGCAAGCATCTCACGTAAGTCTGTTAAATAGCTTCATTTGCTGTCAATTACTAGCATCTAAGCAGCGGTGACAAACTTCAGTGTGCCCTGAAGACAGAGGAGCTGAAGAGTTCAGGCTGGCCGTGGGGAACACTGGGAATGGCAAAGCTGAAAACACAGGCTGGTCCCAAGAGTGCACCTGCTACACACCTGATCCCGTTGAGGAAGGCAGCCTCAAGGTTGGTACGTCTAATCTTTAAAAAAACATTAAAAAAGCATGGGATCCAGATTCTTTTATGTGGCACCTCATGTTTCTCAAACTTTACAAACAATTCCTTCTTTTCTTTTTTATAAATATTGTGCAAACTTTCAGTATGAGTCAAAGAAACATGAGACAGGCTGGACTTGTTCGGGGGCTGCCTGTTTACAAATGCTGCTTGAAGAACTGTTTGATTGATCACATTTCCCTCACTCCCCTGAGTCTGCAGTCAATCTTTCTTTGCTAATCACCCTCTCTACTCCATAAACCGTTCCCACTGTTCTATTTCTTCTACATTCTGATTTTACTTGCCCTCCTTTGTTGAAATGAATGAGTGAAACAACTTTATAGGAGAAAAGACAGTAGACAAAAGAGACAGATGTGTTCTTTCACAGTTACAGATGTCAAGTTGCTGGAAATGGACACTGAGTAGGACTGAGGACTAATGGATACAGGAGGAGCCTTGCTTCAAAGCTTTGGGCAGAAGCAAACAGTAGAAACCCTGAATTCCTGCAGAGACTAACCATGAACATTCATGTGTAGTAGCCCCATCTCTGTTAGCTCCACCTAAGTTGCAGTCACAGCTCTTCTGACCAAGCAAATTTCTTTTTCTCCTCTTCCCTCCCTTTTTGTGATGACTGTGATTCCATTAGTCCTGCAGAGTTTCATATAAAGAGGAGCTAGGGACTTTTTACTTAGCACTGAGCATGGCTGTGCAGGAAGTTCTAGATGGCTGGTTAAATGACTACACCCTGTGGTCACACTCAGTCACCTCCCTTCAAAGGCCAGAAACGAGAGGAAAATGCAAAATGCTGTAATACAGTCATCAATCAGTGGCAGGGAATTTAGATCTCCCCACTGAGATCTCTTATCTAACAACCATATACTACTCCCTGGGTGGACTTTGCTTTCTGCAGAAAAGGTGACAAAATCTTCTGTTACAGGCAAATACAAATATAAAAAAATCAAATGCCATATTCAGTGAGCTGAAAAACTGACTCCTTCACAAACACACTATTGAGCAGGTCTTAAATTGTTAAAGAGATTTCCTTTGTCAGAGACAGTAAAATGGGGCAAGGGAGTTCTGTAGCCAGACAGCCTGAATTTGAATTCTAGCTCTACCAAATATTAACTGTATCTCCTTGAATAGGTCATCTAACCTCTCTGTGCATCAATTTCTACATCTGGGGAATTCAAATAATGATTCCCAGGTCAAAGTGTTGTTGTCAAGAATAATGAGTTAATACCTCTACATGAAGAGCTTAGAACAGGATCTGATACACAGCAGGGTATCAACAACACTTAGCTCTTTTCTCCTTAACTATGCAATTCACTTTGATGCAGACTTCAGTAAATGCCCAAACCCAAACCTAAATTCTCAATACATAGTATACATTGATACATAATTCAAATAAAATCCAAATGAATATCTGCTATTACATGGTTATAAACACAAAAACAGATGTCCAGATGAATGGATAAAGAAGATGTGGCACATATATACAATGGACTATTACTCAGCCATAAAAAGAAACGAAACTGAGTTATTTGTAGTGAGATGGATGGACCTAGAGCCTGTCATACAGAGTGTAGTAAGTCAGAAAGAGAAAAACAAATACCGTATGCTAACACATATATATGGAATCTAAGAAAAAAAAAAAGGTCATGAAGAACCTAGGGGTAAGATGGGAATAAAGACACAGACCTACCAGAGAATGGACTTGAGGATATGGGGAGGGGGAAGGGTAAGCTGGGACAAAGTGAGAGAGTGGCATGGACATATATACACTACCAAACGTAAGGTAGATAGCTAGTGGGAAGCAGCCGCATAGCACAGGGAGATCAGCTCGGTGCTTTGTGACCACCTGGAGGAGTGTGATAGAGAGGGTGGGAGAGAGGGAGACACAAGAGGGAAGAGATATGGGAACATATGTATATGTATACCTGATTCACTTTGTTATAAAGCAGAAAGTAACACACCACTGTAAAGCAATTATACTCCAATAAAGATGTAAAAAAAAAAAACCAGATGTCCAATTTACCTGCACTTCAAGTATGATCATAAATACAAACTGAATAAAGATGAATAATTCCTCCTTTCATCTGTTCTTTTTCCTATAATACCTTGATTTTATAGGAAATCAAGTCACAAAGCATTCCAAGTGGGGAAATGACAACGTATTTTCATCTCTTAATATGACTAGACTTTATTAATGTTATAAAATGCCTTTGTCCCTCTGAATAACCTTTGTTTACACATAATCCTTACCTTGCATTGTCCAGCAATTCAGCCAGTGCTCCAAAAAGGAAACTGTGAGTGGTGCTGATGAAGAAATAGAGGGAAAACCAAAGTTAAACCAACTCTGTAATCAATGTAAAAGGTTCAAGACACGTTCAGACAATGTTCTCCAGTTCTAGGCAGATAATCAATTACGGAGTTATTCTAGAAACTACTTTCTCAGCATGGTCAAGATTCTGAAGTACATGACAAAGCCAGGGCTAAGAACACTATTGCCAAAATATCCTGTCTACTCCTAATGAAACAAAGACTTCAAGGACCTGACTGTACTTAAAGCAAATTTTGACATTTTAAAATTGCTTGATAAGCATTTACTCAAGTTTTTTTAGAGAATGTTTCATTAAAGCTGTATTATTTAAGGCCAAATTACTTCTGAAAAACCTTGATCAAAATCCAGGCTCCCTGAAAGACCTTAAGACTCCATCTGCAGACACAAGCACTGGCAGGGGACCCTGTTTGCACCACTAATCTACACTTTTCTGTGCAATCTTTTCACCTTGGACAACCCTGATCCTTAAATAATCTCAAAGATTACCAGTGGTCACTCTCCCCTGTATCCCTCTTGCCAAGTCCTGGGCAATAGAGCACACTAGATAGCCATCCTTATTTATACTTTGAAGGCTGAATGTTCCTCTGGGGTGATATCAAGCCACCTTCAGGGTCCCACACTTGCTTTTCATTTGTTGTTGTGGATATTTCAATCAGCAACCTTATCGCAGCATTAAAGTAAGATTCAGTAGGCAATTTTCTTTTTATATTTAGTAAACAGGTAGCAGAAGAAGAGAGACCCATTTATCAAAAAACATCTGCTCATCTGTACAGGAGGAAGGATAATCTGCAATGTCTCAGGGACTCCAAATACCTCAGGCCACAGGATGATATGTTAGCTAAAAATTTATTTAAAAAAAATATATACATATATCTATTTTTGGAATTTTAAACTATAAACACATGCTGATGAGGGGTCTCTTGACTCCAGTCAGCTTTCAAATTCGTCATCAGAATAAACCTACTATGCTTCTAATGAAGAGACAAGTTTGTGAACCACTATCCTAATAGCTTAGTACACCATTCATTTGACTCTTAATTATACCCTACAGTAGAACTAACTCCTTTAATGGCAGACATCAGATGTCTCTGATTTCTGAGCTTAGTTGCTCTTATAAAATAGTTGCCTTTTAATAAATATTCACCATTCGTGAAAAAAAGCATAAACCTACTAAATGCAATTATTGCAAAAAGGTGTCCTTCACTCAAAAGAAAGTTAGTACTTAAAAATCTAGAACAGAGCAAAAGAAAAGTGTCGGTGACATGCTTTACAAAAGCAGCACTTCAAACCACAAGCCTTTCTAAACAATCCTTCAGGAAAGTAACTGCAATCATTCTGATCCCCCCGCCAAAAATGCCATATAAGCTTCTGTACCATTTCACTTGAGATTTTTACTGACTGCCTGCTATGTGCCAATGTGCACAGACATGTTCTTTACACTTTGCGGGCTCAAGTTAGTGGGGGATATGAAAAATACACAAGTAAACAAACATATAAAGATGAAAACACAGATTATGATTCAATGCTACTAAGAAAGAGGTATGGGGAAGAGTAACTGGTGAGGAAGGGAAAGCCTTTCTTCACAGAAGACATAAGCTGAACCCTGAAAGATGAGAGCTCAGTCCCTCGCAGAACTGGAGTGAAAATGCTCCAGCAAGAGCAGGAGGTGCAAAGACCTTGAAGCAGAAAAGAGCCAAGCAGGCCAGTCTGCTCTGGCTATGGTAAAACGGGGAGATCACAGCAAGACATGGGATGGCCAGGTCGTGCAGTGCTTCCTACTCCATGGTTAGGAGCTCATACTTGGTCCCCATGCAACTGGAAACCACTGTCATGTCTTAAGAAAAGTGACACACCTTGGGGCTTCCCTGGTGACTCAGTGGTTAAGAATCCGCCTGCCAATGCAGGGGACACGGGTTCGAGCCCTGGTCCGGGAAGATCCCACATGCCGTGGAGCAACTAGGTCCGTGAGCCACAACTACTGAGCCCACATGCCACAACTACTGAAGCCCGCGCGCCTAGAGCCCGTGCTCTGCAACAAGAGAAGCCATCGCAATGAGAAGCCTGCACACCACAACGAAGAGTAGCCCCAGCTCACCGCAACTAGAGAAAGCCCACGCACAGCAACGAAGACCCAACGCAGTCAAAAATAAAAATAAATAAATAAATATTAAAAAGAAAAAAAAAAGAAGAGTGCCACATCTGGTTTAAGTTTTTAAAAGCTCACTCTGGCAGCTTTTAGGAAAACGGATCATAGGGAAGCAAGAAGGGGAAGCAGAGAACCTAGTTTAGAGGCTATGAGAAATCCAGAGGGGAGATGGCAGTAGAGATGGGGAGAAAGGGATGAATTTGAGACACAGAGGTGGCATGAAGAGGACTTGATGATTGATGGATTGGATGTGGGGGTGAAGCAAAGGAGGAATAAAAAATCACTCCTGTTTTTACTGAGGCCAGTCTCAGATAAGAATTTTATCTCTGGGAGCTGAGACTATGCCAATTTGTATCTGATTTTGTTGCTGTGGCTTCACACTGCTGTCACTTTTGTTGTTAAGTTACCAGACCACCAACTGATAATGGGGTAGTATGGTGGCAGGGGGGAGGCTGGGGAGCAATAGCTATAGAAACTATGCAAAACTGAGGCTGAGGAACTTTTCTAAGATAAAATTCACAGTTTTTCCAGCACTCAGCTTATAATTTTTCAACTTGCTCAAAATTGCTATTTCTTCATTTGTCTTCTACCTGTTAACTTTTAACTACTTGTACCATCCTTTCCAGCTTGAACTCATTCTCCATGATAACAAGATAAAACTAAATATCTGCTGAATATTGCCTGTTTGTTTTATTCTGTTGTCTGTAAAAATTACACTGTTTTTCCCAAGCAGCAAGGCCAGGCTTCTTTACATTTCCATTTCTGTGGTTTCAAATCTGCTGCATCCTTTCTATCAATCGGTACTTTCAGTAAATACAAATTACTAAAAGGTTCCAAAAACTCAACATACCACTGTGAATTACACAGCACTCACTGCTATGCTTTGCTCTGTTGGAAATAACAGATGGACAAGAAAACCTCTGTCACCTGCCTCTGCAATCTGAATATTCAATATAACACCTAAAGAGTAGCCAAAGGGGCTACTGGCCTGACAGAAGAAACAGTGCCCTAGTAATAACTAAAATGTGAGATTCCTATCCTCATAGAGGTTACATTTTCAGAAAGACTCAGGATGCAACAGCGGCTGGAATCGATAAATACAAATTACTCTTTGGAGGGCAACTTTAATCTTTAAAATGTCAGTGTGTTAGGGAGAGAAATCATTAGACATAGGCCAGGATGGTAGAATGAGGAGATGGACAAACGTCTCCATTGTGTGGACAGGCTCCCCCGTTCCGGCTACGCCAGGGTACTCACGAGTTGGCGTGGATGAAGTCCAGATTCAGCTGGGCTCGCCGCAGAGCGGTATACTTGTCGTCCATGGCCTGGAACGCGACCCGCGCGGCCCTCGGGCACCCAGACGCCAGACCCAGCAGCCTTTCGCCCATCTCCACGCCCACGTCCACGTCCACGTCCACGCCCACGCCCACGCCCTTGCGCAGACACCTGGCTCGGCGAGCACGCGCTCCCCCTGGTGGCCGGAGCGCGAAGTTCACCCTGCGCTGTGGGCCCGAGTGTCTGGCAAGTTAAGTCTGGTCCTGATCTTGGATCCACCTGGTGATAAGGCGTCTGGGCTAGGCTCCTCTTCCCGAATTGAGGTTTACGTAACCTTACTAAACACTCTTTTCTATCATTCCCCAACTGGAAAATGGAGCCCAGGGCTGGGGCTAGAATTCGATCAGAAATGATCGCACACACACATACACACATAAACACACAGAATGGGAAGAATCTGGGAGGCGAGGTCGGTAAGGGAGCTGGAGACGGTAGGGAAGGAAAACGGATAGTTTCCCTTTTGCGGTTGTTACACAGCAGAGGTCAAGGCCCTTTGTGTTCTCACCCCAGCACTTACCCGTGTCCCTTGGGTTGTGTTTTCTCCAGTCGAAGGAAAGAAAGAAGAAAAGCGGTCAGCCAGAGAGAGAAAGGAAGGAAGAACTAAAGGCAATCAGAACAGAATGTGGAGGCTTGTGTTCCGTGAGGACCTTTTTCACCTGTCAGCTGCCATTCAATTGTTTGATGTGCTGGCGCGATTCAAAGAATAGACATTCTGTATTGTTCCAAAAGACAGAATTGGGCAAGTGGAAGGTGGAAAGAGGGGGATTGGGGATAAATATAAGGAAGGGCTGTGTATGCCAGCTGTCCAAAAGGGGATACAAAGCACTGAGTCACCAAACCCTGAGCTGAAACAAGATTTGTCAAGGATATGTTAGGGAAAGGTGCTGGCTGGGATGACAAATTAGTAGGCCTAGTTGACTTCTAAGTGTTCAAACTCATTCATTCTAAGGCACTATGACTTGCAAATAAGGTAGTTCGATAGTACTCAGCAGATGTTTTATATGAGAGTTTTAAAATCAGAAACAAGCATCTATGGAATAAAGAAGTTGGACTAGATGTGTTTGTGATTTCCAGGCATTACACAAGCAATGAGGCTCACAAAAAAAAAGAAAAACAATGTCAGTTTTGGGGTACTCATTCTACTTCCAAAGAAAGAAGTTTATCTGTTACTACATTTGTAAGACTCAGTAGAGGAAGAGAGAATCTGAATGGCAACCCAAGCGCACATGGTGCTCTAATTTGAAAACTGGTAGTAAGCACAAACATTTCAAATAATTTTTCTGATTGCATTTTTGTTTTAACAGTGGCTATGACAGTGTTTTGATAGCAAAATTCTCTTTACTAAGGAACGTGAGCTATCTTTCCCATCTTTCCTTTCATAGAACTTCAATGAAAGTATGACATTTTATTTTCATTTTATGGGTAAGAAAAGCTTGACAAGCCTCTCCTGGATTTATTTTATTACCCCCAATTTCCAGCCGCTACCTCAAAGAAATTTACTTTTGGGAGGGCACCAGAGCCACTAGCCTATAATTAGTAATGGGCTGTAATACCTAATTTCTACCAGAGGGAAGGGTGTGATTATCACAGAAGCACTCCGTCTAATAATCTGAGCAGAGCCCTCCTACAGTAAGTGGGCAGTCCCAAAGCACTAGACATTTCCAGCTGGCCTGGATGACAGACACGCGGGAGGGATCTATTAGATGGTGCTGAAAAAGAGCCCTGAGGTCATTGTGCACAACCCACCAAAAGCCTTTTTCCCCATTTCAACTCTGCTTTGCCACTCTGCTGTCATAAAGGCAATTTGTTTCCTCTTTAACGTATACTTTTGGGATTGCCTGTCTCAGCCACCCCCCTCAGCCCTGCCTCAGTATTCATTTTAACATTACTTCATGATAAAAATACTAGGGGAATAACAGGCAGGAGAAATTTAAAATGAGAACATCATCTGCTTATCTTATGGTTGATCCTGATGTTGAGAACAGTCAATTTGGGATATGAGACTCTTCAGCTCTTCCTAACCAAACATTTCAGCCTTGCAACATTCATGTACTAGGCACAAATGGCGGCTCAAATTTTTCAAACTCCACTTTCCCCCTTTCGCTTAACGTTGTATGAACCAACATTTCATTACTCTACACAAACATGTTTAAACACAAAGTTTATAAACATAAAAAACGGACACTTGTACCTTCCAACCATGCACAACGGTGTGCCATCTCCTAAGAACTATAAGAAGTGACATCGTCCTAAGATAATAAACACAGAAAACAAATGTTATTAAGGTGATAATGTTGAAAGAGGCCAATAACCCTCAATCGATAATAATGAAATGTCTCTGAAAGCACCTCACACCATTATGGCTCATTTTCTTGCTTTTGTGTGAACCTAGTCAGTGTGTTTTCATCTCTTCCAATCTACTCCAGGTTAGACAATGGTGGGGTTTTCATTATAGAAATTCTGTTACCCATATAATTGACCATCTTTATATTCCCAAATATTCAGCACTGTGATAAGCATCCCTGGAGACAGTGGAAAATATGAGGCCCAAAACTTGCTCAAAGAATAGTGATGGTATTAAATGAGTTAGAAAATATGGTATTCACTCTGGGTTGGCTAACCCACTAGCCATTTTCCCAACTTACCTCTTTCTACTATCAAAGCTGAAGACTTACTTTTCTAGACTCCCCTGCAGCAAAGGTGGCCATCTGACTTAGTACTCTTGAATAAGATAAAAGCAGAAATGTGTTGAGTGGTTTCTAGAAAACCACTAGATAAAAGGCACAGTCGCGGCTGGTTCTACCTCCCTTCTTTCTGCTTTAAATACAGGTGCAATTACAGGATATTGAGGTGTCATTTGCATCCATGAGGGAAAGTCAAGAGAATTGCATGAAGAAGTCCCAAACATTCTTGAATTACTAAACCAAAGCCAGAAGTCACTCACCTCCAGAGTTTTCATTATGAAACAAAACTTCATTGGTTTAAGTAATTATAATTGGATTTTCTTTTAGTTGTAGCCAAAACTGTTCTTAATCAATAGAAATAAAGACAAAGCATAATGCCAGAAAGCACCAGAAGCATACTTTCTTTCCATCACTGGGCATCAGCAGAAGATTATTTGTTATGAACTGTGATTTATAAGTCTTTTCTTGACAGAAGTGGTAAATGTCAGTAGAGAGGAAGACACTTGCAGGAGCCATTAGAACAAAGAGAGAGAGGAAGAGGCAAGACATGTGTGTGTATACAGAATATCATAACTAGAGTTGTTAGACTAAAGCACAGGAAGAGACAGTGTTGGCCAGATAAGGGAGGAGAGCATTAAAGAGAAGTTGGAGTGTCGGGGTGAAATTTATGTTTAGAGTGATGTATAATTTTGAGCCATTATTGGCTCATGCAGTGAATCAGTCATTCATTTGGTGAGAGCCAGCTCGATGGTAGGTTCCAAGAATATAAAAATACAAATATCACGTTTCTGGTTACAGTTTAATAGAGGCAGAGTGTATCAGGTTTCAATGTAGGAAACAGAAACCATTCTGCATATGTCAGACACCAAGTAATATGATGCAGGGAAATGGATATTGACAAAATCCATGGAAGAGATGGTAGGGCTCAAGTCAGGGGCCCACCACAGGACAGCTGAATTCAGCCTCACACCATGAAGCTTCAGAACAGAGGGCAGCAGTCTCCTGATACCACTGTCGCAACTGCCTCCAGCTACACGTGAGGGCGGTTTCCATGTACAGGAATGCTGAGGCTGGCCATCGCCTCTGAGCAATCACATCCCACGTCCTGCCTAGTAGCAGCAAAACAAGACAAAATCTAAGTATAGTTTCTAGTTTTTCAGTCTCTCTAACTGGAGGGATTAGAGAGAAGGTGCTTGGAGACTAAGGGAAATGATGCACAGTTTCCACCACACTGATGGACTTTTAAAGCCTCCATTCGTGCATGAAGGTGTTACAGGTCCTGTGAGAGAAGTTTGGGTTGCAAGGAGGGAGGTGGGTTAGGAGAGATTTCAAAGAAGTGATGGCACTTGACCAGTGCCTTGAAAGATGATCTTATACTTGTTGGGTGAACAGAATCAGGATTGGCATTTTCGGTAGTGTGCTCAGTTGAAAAAAGGAAAAATGTGAAGCTACACAGACATTCCATGGGCAGCTCACTGTGTCTGGAGTGAGGGGCACAAAGTGGGGTAGGAGAGGAGGGGGTGCAAGCTTCAAGAGGACTGGGAAGGAAGTGGGAGTCAGGTCATGGTGGACCCTGAATGCTGTACTGAGGAATTTGGAGTGGATCTTGCGGGGGCTGGAAACCAGAGTCAGGCCTCCAGCAATGGAGGGCTATGAATGAATTTGGGCTTTGTAAGGATTGCTCTGGCTGCATGTGAGTACTAGGTTGGAGGAGTTCAAGCCCAGAAGCAGGAAGGCTAGTTAGCAGAGTGTTGTAGTAGAAAGTAAGAAATAGCCTCCTGAGCTGGGGAGAATTTGATACTATGTGGGGAAGAGATGAACTGGATGCCCTGATAGTTTAGGTAGCCATAAAGGGCATCTCTGGAAGACTTGCAATAAAGTGGAGAAGAAACCACGGAAATGAGGACTGGAGCGGTGCCCATGGAGAGAAAGAGATGAATAAGAAAGGTCGATATTAGGAAAACCTGGGAGTGGGCATTCCTCAATGGGACCACAAGATACTAGTAAACGCAAGGAGAAAATGCAAGTTTGGTTGGCTTAACTTAGTCCTTCAGGGGTCTGAGGGAAGCAGGAAAGAAAGAAAGGGCAAAAGTTACTCCATGGTTTTAAGCTTGAAGTCCTGGGGAGATGGTCTTGCCGTTGACAGTATTGGGTAAGGCACCCCAAATTACCAGTTTGAAAGGTAGAAGAGAATGAGTTCATTTTTGTCACGTTAGAATTTCGCATGAAACAAACAGCACATCCAAGTAGAGTATTGTCTTACACTTTAAATAAATATGTGGTTTTCCTGTCTTCAATGGAGTTAGCTAACAACAGGTTGTCATTTTTCAACAAAATGTAATTTTGTGTTATGGAAAATATTAGTGAAGTTATTGAGCCTTGTGTGCCTCTGAAGTCAGAGGCTGAGAAGTTCATGGGAATGGGAGAAGCTGGTTAAAGATACCAGGAAGAAAAGAGACACACTCAGGTGAATGTATGGGGAAATGCGAATTTTGTGGCTATGAGTTAATATTTGTCAAGACTGATCAAAAAAAATCTGCAAATAAATTTTCCCTCCTGAACCCCCATTTACATACGGATGTCTAATTTGTGAATTGAGGCCGTATATCAACTCAATAGGCTGCCTAGAATTATACAATAGCCTCACCCTGAGAAGTCAAGACAGTGTTTTTTATAATTGTATTTCCTGGGATTTGTCCATTTAAAAATGAAGGGGAAATACTGTGCCCAGATCCCTCTCAAACTTGTTCCATCTTCTTTCAACAAAACCCTTTTATCTATAAAACAGAAATAGAGTTACAGATATAGAAAAAAAACTTATGGTTACCAGGGGGTAAGGGAGAGGGGAGGGATAAATGAGAGATTGAGATTAATATATGCACACTACTGTATATGAAATAGATAACTAATAAGGACCTACTTTATAGCACAGGGAACTCTACTCAATACTCTGTAATGGCCTATATGGAAAAAGAATCTAAAAAAGAGTGGATATATGTATATGTATAACTGATTCACTTTGCTGTACACCTGAAACACAACATTGTAAATCAACTATGCACCAATAAAAATTAAAAAGAAAGAAAAAAATCATTGCAAATAGCCAAACTTAGTGCATTATTAGAATGCAAAGTGATAAAACAACACACATTGATCTTTGGGGCACTCTGTAATGAGTCTTTTTTAAAGTTCAAAGGTGGAAAAAACCTCACACATGTAAGTAAGACTCGTACCCTGACCTTTGAGAACAGCAGTTACAGACGTGTAATGAATCACTGACAATTCAAAGGGAGAGGTAAGCACATTTTTCCTGCTGTGGCAAAAAGAACCACCTCTTAAAATTTCTTATCTAACTCAAATTGCAGACCTTTGAAATGAAACAAATTGTCCTGTATGTTCTCCAATGGACAATTTTCAGTCTGGGGACCTTTCTTACCCATAATTGTATTGTCTCCCCCCCCCCCCACCCCCGCCCAAGAACATACCACAATAACATCCAGGAAATGCCTGGTATATTTCAGAAACTTAAATAAACTTTTGTTTTTAATATAAAATTTGCTGACTATTTTTACTATTATCATATCCCTCCCATATCAAATCACCAAACTTCTGTTATTTGAGGTATGCTCAAAGAATGTTGTAATGAAAAACAAGTTTTTAGAGCAGGGACAAATTTTGTCTACAATCAAAACTGCACAGCCGTTTTAGAATAGTTTTTGGTTTTATTTTACTGTTGAACTTCAATTATCTTTGTTCTACCATAAATAGAACAAAAAAGTAATGCAAAAAATCCAACATGTAAAAGAAGAAATGAGCCTGTGATGTGATATAAGGGCTCATCTATCATCAGCCTAACACTCTACCATCTTGTTATTTGTAGCCTGATATTTCCTCAACAAGGTGTGAAGCCTTTCATTTCACAGATACTGCTGGGGGAAATCATATGGTGTGGCAGAGAGGAATTACTGAATGTGGGCTGAATGTGGAAGTAACTAGTTTCAAGGTTCCCAGTTCAAACACTGATGCCATCCTGCTCTTCTGGCTCAGAGGTATTTTCTCGATATCCCTACCTTGGATGGGGACTGGAGCGCCGTCCAGAAGAGGCAACTTGCTCTTACACCTTATCCCAGTGATATGGTTAATGATGGAGCGTCTTCCTGGGTGTGGTGACTGATAACACATAATGCTATTGGAAAACATCTAATCAACAAAAAATGCCAACAGACTTTGATATGAAGTATGCACGTGGGGATTGAGAGTTCATAACATCTCTTGAGTTTCCAAATTCCACACCTTTTCACCCCAAATCATTCAGTTTGAGTGTGGCACAGGGAGGTTGGGGGTGGGAAGTGAGTCATTGGTTTAGAGCCTGAATCCTTTTCACAGTGGCTTCCTGACTTTGTATCAGTTTCTGTAACATGCTTCTCTCCACCACTCTTTCTTTGGGGGCGCTATTTCTTTCTCTTTAACTTTCTCACTTGTTCCTCCCCATTCCTAGGAAAAGCACTCTCTACCCTCTGATCACTAACCACCGAATTGGTCAATTGGGTTGTTGTCTCTATTCAGAACATCACTTCCTGCCAAAGCTAATCACCCTATCATTTAAGGGGCCCCCATCCCTAGGTAGTCTCTCACCACTGAAAAGTCATATTTGCAGTGGATATCACCACTCCAAAAGTGGTATTTCCTTTTTTCTTGTACCTAACTCTTATAGATAAAAATCCCCATAATACCTGAGGTGATAAGTAATTATTATTATCAACTTTCCACTGGCAGGATCTTCTCCCACAAAGAAGCTTGCCATCATAGGCTGAGGAGTTTGAGGGACTGGGCTCATTAGACTTGGCTGGATTTATTAAATATTGCCTCACATTATTTTATAACTTAGGTATTCAAAAGTTTCTTCAAGGCAGCTATGTGCATGATAAAATAGTATATAGTTGATCATTTACCCACCCCCTCTTCTGTCTTTCACTTTCCCCTAGAGCACAAACATACCCCAAACTCTGTCATGGTCTTGTCTTTATAACCGTATCTCAATCAGACCATAAAATACCTTTGTTTAATTCTCTTAGACTGAGTCCTAATGCTTATTCTTTCTGTGTTTGTAGTCTCTTCCTTTTTCTCATCCTCCTTTTCAGGATTACCCCTCCATTCTTATCCCCACCTAAAGTTCTCTTCTTTGTGGCATCATAATTCTCATCTAGAGGAACTAAAGGATTAATCCTGAGCAGAAAGTCTGATGGTGACAGTAGAGAATATGACATCTCTCTGACCTAAAGGGGACTGGGACATTGAAAGCCATTATACCTCTATTAAAAGTTAAATCTCTATTCCTTATAGTAACCCTCTGTATGGGGATAATCACAATTCCAGGAGCCTTGGAACCTGCACTAAATTTGATTTTCTAGTTCCAAAGGATAATATTCTCAGGATTGCTTGAGAACTATATTACAGTGGATAACAAAAAATGACTATAATAATGCATTTAATGCCTATTATATGACCAGGAATAAACCATATAATCTGGTTTTAGGGCTCATGAGAAATTTATGAATTCTATCTGAATAGCCTGTTAAAAATGAAACCAGTGCTGCCATGGTACAAAGGCCTCTTTCCAAGCTCCCTAATTCACTCTTGCCCATTTATACCTGTCCCAATACAGTTTGCTTCCATGGAAAAGAAATGTATCCATCAACCTGGTGGTCAACCTCCATGGGAACAGGAACTAAAATTTTACATTAGCCTCAACATGTTGACCCAGAGATATAAATAATTCAACAATTTTTAAATTCCTAGGATGGAATCTGAATCAGCAAAGACAGAAAGAGAGGCTTGTGAGAGAGCATTTCTTCTCTTGCTCAAACCTCTCTTTTACTGAAGACAGAAAAACAATTTCACCATGGAAAACATCATCAGCTGACAGAGTCTCAGGGGGACTCTTCCTCCATCCACTATTTTTGGTTAACTTTCCAAATACTCCTATTCCTTATGGACAAACAAGAGTTGGGAAAAGCAAAACTACCCAAGTTTGAAGGTTTTTCTCTTTGCTAACTTGTTATGGAGTGAACTATATCCCCCCCAAACTTTATGTATTCATATGTTGAATACCTAGCCCCCAGTATCTAAGAATGTGACTGTATTTGGAGATAGGGCCTTTGAAGAGGTAATTAAGTTAAAGTGAGAATGTTAGGGTGTGCTCTAATTCAGTCTGATTGCTGTCCTTGTAAGAAGAGGAGACTAGGACAAGGACACCAGGGATGTGTGCGTGCACAGAGGGAAAGCCATGTGAAGAGGCAGCAAGAGGGAGGCTAAAGAAAAGCTGAAACGAAGGGTCTCAGAGGAAAGCAAGTCTGTCGACACCTTGATCTTGGATTTACAGCCTCCAGAACAGTGAGAAATAAATTTCCTTTGCTTATGCCACCCATTCTGTGGTATTTGCTATGGCAGCTCTAGCTGCCATATTACATGCCCTAGCTGTAATATGCTCTAGCATATTACAAACTAATACCCGCCACCCAACAACAATTAATGGGAAGCAATTTCTACCATTCGTATGCAGCCACTGTGCCAACAAATGTTCTCCTTTTAACCTCTTGCCCCTTCCAACCCAGGACTCAAGATTTTCTGTTTATGCTCCCCAATCTGCCTCCCCACCCATGGCGTTTCATTTTCAAATGCCCTCATCCATAACCTCCTATATCTTAACTCCCCCATCTTTTCCTCAAGGAACAAGGCATTTCAAGCAATACTTTAAATCCTTTAAAGCTATTCCTTTCCCTGGAAAATCCAGCTGTTGTTTCAATACACTAGACCGAAACACATGCCCTTACATTTTGATCCTGAGTAAGTCACACTGGTAAGGGCTCAATTACAGGTTGCAGCAGAGAAAAAAAAGCATCATAAAATGATAGAACAGCCTTTACTTCAGATCTACACTAGATTATCAAGTTTATCTTCTGAGATTACCAGAACCATGGGAACAGATTGCTTCCCTATGAAACTAATACTAATGCTCACAGAGCCACCTGCAGAGAAAAATCTAGCCCCATTCACTACTGCAGTGATTCTCAAGAAATGCTTTCTTTGCTTTTAGTTTAGTGGAGCATGGAAGACGTAGCAAATGACAGACTGTGTTTTGATAGTGAGCCAATTGGGCAAGGTCCCTTGATAGTTCTGTGCTCCGTAAACTAGCTAGCACATTGCTGACGCTCAATAAATGTCACATAACATCAACTATCAATTATTCAGTGTATAATGAGGAAAATGCCTTGGCATGCATTATCTCAAAGCTTAATCAAGAAGTTGTGTGATTCTGACACCATATCATAAAACAGATTGGTATTTTTACTTAAACTGCTAGACTGTATACATTTGTATTGATGACACGTCTTTAAATTACTCCAATTTGTTTATGGTGACAACCAGTAGAAATCACTGAAATTATTGAACATCAATAACATAGAGGATTGCTTAGGTACAATATTCCCAGATGTTATTGTGATAGCCTCAAATGACAGCTGACTAATGTATTGTGTCCATTTGAGCACCTTGATCTATACCCATCCTCTTTCCTTTCCTGGAATTTTCTTCCTCCCTCAACTGTATTTGTCCTCACGAAAAAATCCAGTTGGCCTCACTGGGAGACTTTCCCTGAAATGATCTTCTCCCACACAAGAAACAATGTTTGACATATCTTTGTAACTCTAGTACTTGGAACAATGTATATGGAATGTGTTCAAAATAGATGGATTCTGAAAAGTGCCTAGATCATAGGAAGTGCCCAGTAAATAGGTGAGTGAAGGAACACCTGAAGGATAAATCTGTAAATTCCCCATTGTCTGTCTTCATACTGCTCTATAGTGGGTGTCCAGATTAACAAATAAATGGGAAAGAGGGAGGCGGAGGAACCCCGCACAATAGGGGTAGCCTAGATCTCAAGATGACAATGAGCCTGGACAGTGGGGAGCTCTCCCCTCCTCCCCAAACCAGGAAGGATCAGCCCAATCTTTCAAAGACCCTGAACCACCTACATCTAGTAAAAGAGAAGTCTATTAGGCAAGTCCTTAAACTTCACCAAACCACATTAAACCGAACGCATCTTAAGCTGTAGCAAGTTTTAAAATCTGTAGAAGTCACACTGAAAATGAATACAAAAGCAGAATACTTTTCTCCAACATTTTAGCTAATATCACCAAATGAATCCAGCTCCTGCTATTAATATATGAAGGGAGGGGGTACCTGCCCCCATGTGCTGACAACAGCATTGAAAAGTCAATAGTTATGTTGGCAAGAGGGAATATAGTGTACTTAAGTGGAGGGAAAGGTTAAAGAAAGACTATACCTTCTATTCGCCTACAACAGGGCTTTGTTTTCCTCACAAATGGAGAAAAAAAACAAAAACAAAAGCTCCAGCTTCCAAGGCACAACAATATTCTACATAGTAATTCAAAAATAGTTTCTGCGTTCTACCAACTGAGCCTGAATCTGACTTCTTGTGCCTCACTCAACAGCTACTTTCTGCCCGTAGGACAGACTACAGAAACTCTCATTCAATCTTGGGATATAGTTGCTGTGTCATTCTCTGCCTAAATGTAAAACAAAACCATGAGTGTAATGGGCTATTCCCTCAGTCCTAGGAGGGAAATGATACCTCTAAGAGGTTTGACCTGATAATAATGACATGACATGATAATAATGACATGTTAATACTCTATCTTAGAATACAAACTATATCAAACCCATTTGCAGTCAAATCAGTTTAAAACTGACCCCTTTACCAGGTGCTATGGTAAAATTTTGTTCTCAGGTAGTAACTCTTTGAGAATCTCAAATAACTTCACAAAACTGAGTGCTATCACCAGCTTATTTTCAATAGGTTGAATGCTGCTGAAAGCTCAGTACAATGTTTATAAGGGATAGTACCCTCTCCTTCAACACGTTGACTAACCTTCCACCTTTTCATGATGCTGATGATGTCATTGAATCATGCTAGGCTGTACCATGCTCCCCATCACTTCTTATCAGAATTTTATACATGAGCATTGCATTCTACAAAGCTTTGCAGTTTGTTGGGTCTGATTGCATTTGTAGCATGACTCAGAGCAGAAACTAAACTGAGTTTGCTCCTTGGTAGAATAAAATTTTCTTTATTTTCTTGTTACAAAAAATTTTTTTATAGTATTAGATCTGATTTCACACATTTTTCTTCTAACATTTATATTTCACTGATATGGAAGAGGCCATGGGATATTACCAAGGTCTATCAGACCATATTAAAGTAATAATTTCTAAATATAAAGCATCAAAGTTGTAAACAGACTCCATTGGTGAGTTTCATTAATTCATGCCACTTGATATTTCTGTTTTTCAAATATAGATATTCCAGTTTCATTTCCAAGAGCATTTCTATGTCTTTATAATTAAGATTACCAATTTTTATGGATCTAGCTTTTTTCTTTCATAGATCATAAGAAGAGACAAGTTGTAGGGAACGCTTCAAAAACCAAAGCTTAACATAAAAACAAAACAGCTACATTTTAGTTCTGTTTTTTGTTTTGTTTTGTTTTGCTGCCAGTAGGATAAGGCTGTATATTGATAGACTAGTGCAGGAAAATGCTGACTCAGTGTAATGCAGTTCAATTTAATTTGAATCAGTTGATTCAATTAAGTTCAAAGTTCAATCATGTTTATTGAGGTCTATTATATGAAGCTATTGTATGAAAGGTCCTGTGCTAGGTGCTGAAGGCATACAAATAGGAGTAAGATGCAGCACCAGCCTTCAAGAAGCGTGTAATCTACTCAGGAACATTGAAATGTACATACATAACCATAATACAGGGAGTGATGGCCTATGTACTAAGGAGACGCAAATGTAAGAAAGAGCAGCCAAATCTGATTTGGGGGGGATCAGAGATGGCTTCATTCACCAGGAAGGACAAGATTTTCTGGCCCATGAAGGATCAAATACCTTTACTTCCCTTGCGAACCTGAGTTGCTGAGGCCACCTTCACCTGTGGGCCAAATTGGGGTCACATTCACCTTAATTTGTTTCATTTCACTGGCTTTTGCCTCTAAGCACAAGCAGCACTCTACTTCTGCTTCAAAGTTTCACCCTGTAATTTCTGGACACTCCTTCAACAAGTTATTAAATCTCTCTGAGCCTCAGTTTACCCATCTATAAAATGATGATACCTTCACCATAAAATTGTCACTAGGATTCAATGAGACTGTATATATAATTTATGGAAGAATTATTATTACTTTACACTTGCATTATACACTTCAGCCAAAATAACTAATGACCCATTTTGTGAAAGAAGTAAAAGAGATAGGATGCAGCCCTGCTCCCATCCCTCCTCCAGACAAGGCTCATTTTAGGTGTCAAAAGTTGAAGAATGATGGAAAGAAGAGAAGAAGAGGGAAAGATGAATTTCTCCTTTGGTTCTATAAACTTTAAATAACAAGAAAGTACTTTCCCTTTGGTTTTCTTGAGGTTCTTCTAGTCTATCACACAGGTGCCTATTTATACCACTCCATCAAGTAATAAACAAGGAGGCTTACAGAAATGTGGCAGTAGCTGTTGCACCAACAAAATCTTTTCTAGATGGACACATGGGATAGGCTGCCAAGACTCTGCTGTGCTTATTTCCAGATACCTGTCTTCCCAAGCCCTCCATCAGTAATTGGAAGCACAGCTCTCAGCTAGGTAGATCCAGGTTTCTAAACACTCTATGATTCAAAGGTAAACATCCAGAAAGTCATCTCCTACCACTTTTCTATCCCTACACCTTACTTGTTACATATTGCATAAACTTGATGAGACTGGCTAAAAGATGCATAGTTTCTGTTACAAATAAACTGTATGATAATGAAATTATTCATTTAACTGTTAATCATGCCACTGAAAAAGGGAATTCTTTGAAAAATAAAAATAAAAAGAGTGTTCTGATTGTATTCATTATACACTTTTGTTGGAAAAAAGCAAATTTTACCACTCAGTTAAACATTCCTTTGTTTTTAATTAAACTTTTTATTTTTAGATCTATAGAAGCATTTGCACTTGTAAGAAATAATACAGAGAAATCCCATGTGACCTTCACTGAGCTTCCCCCAGTGGTAATGTTTTACAAAACGATAATGCAGTGCAGTATCACAACCAGGATGTTGACATTGATATATCTACTAATCCTATTCAGATTTCCTCAGTCATATATGTAGTCATTTGTGTGTGTGTGTGTGTGTGTGTGTGTGTGTGTGTGTGTATGTAAGAGAGATGGAGAGAGGTGTATTTAGTTCTATGCAATTTTATCATGTTTTGTGTGTGCGTGTGTTAGTTTCAAGTGTAGGGCAAAGTGATTCAGTTATACATATACATATATCCATTCTTTTTCAAATTCTTTTCCCATATAGGTTATTACAGAATATTGAGTATAGTTCCCTGTGCTATACAGTAGGTCCTTGTTGATTATCTATTTTATATATAGTGGTGGGTATATGTTAATCCCAAACTCCTAATTTATCCCTCCTCCCCACCTTTCCCTTTGGTAACCATAAATTTGTTCTGGGGGACTTCCCTGGCGGTCCAGTGGTTAAGACTTCACCTTCCAATGCAGGGGGTACAGGTTTGATCCCTGGTCAGGGAGCTAAGATCCCACATGCCAAAACATAAAACAGAAGCAATATTGTAACAAATTCAATAAAGACTTTAAAAATGGTCCACATCAAAAAAAAATCTTTAAAAAAATTTGTTTTCGAAGTCTGTGAGTCTGTTTCTGTTTTGTAAATCAGTTAATTTGTATCACTTATATGTGGAATCTAAGAAGATGATACAATTGTATCATGTTTATGTTCACAAATCCACCACCAGTCAAGATACAGAAGAGTTCCACTACCACAAGAGTCCCTTGTATTGCCCTTTTATAACCACACCCAACCGCCTCCATCCCTAATCCCTAATAAATACTAAAACGTTCTTCATCTATAATTTTGTCATGTCAAGAAGGTTATATAAATGGAATCATACAGGAAGTAACCAGTTGAGATTGGCTATTTTTACTCATCATAATTCCCTAGAGATTCATCCAAGTTGTTGTGTCTATCGATAGTTTTTATTATATTATTATTGCTGAGTAGTAATCCATGGTGTAGATCTGTTAAGGACATCTGGGTTGTTTCCAGTTTTTGCCTATTACTAATAAAGCTGCTGTGAACGTTCTTATACAGGTTTCCGTAAGAACACAATTTTTTTTTTTTTTTTTTTGCGGTACGCAGGCCTCTCACTGTTGTGGCCTCTCCCGTTGCAGAGCACAGGCTCCAGACACGCAGGCTCAGCGGCCATGGCTCACGGGCCCAGCCGCTCCGCGGCATGTGGGATCTTCCCGGACCGGGGCACGAACCCGTGTCCCCTGCATCGGCAGGCGGGCTCCCAACCACTGCGCCACCAGGGAAGCCCCACAAGTTTTTATTTCACTGAGATAAATCCCTAGTGGTGCAGTTGCTGGGTTGTATGGTTAGTTGTATGCTCAGATTTGTAAGAAACTGCCAAACTGTTTTCCAAAGTGACTGTACCATTTTCTATCCCCACAGCGATGTGTAAGTGATCCAGTTTTTTCACCTTTTTTGTTTTGTTGTGGTATGTTTTTTAACATTACATTAGTCTGGTAAAATTAGTGAATAAACACACAGCCCATATAAGAACAGCCTGTAAAAAGTCAGTTCAAAAAGTCCAAAGGGTAAAAAGGTAGGAGTTATATAAAAAGGCCATCTCATGCATGCAGCAGCCTCTCTGAATTGTCTCAGCTCATAGGGCCTCCAGGTATGCAGCAAATGCTTCATATTCCTGGAAAGTACCTCATATGCCCTAAAGCTTTGCTCAGTCTAAATTAAAATAAATAAATCTTTTCTTTCCAAAACAGGATCATGGCCTATAAAATGCTTCAAGTGGCCCTGTGTTCAACACTGCTTATAGGTAAGAGCCTATTTCTTTTTTTTTTTTTACCATATCTTTTATAACTGTTAGGTTGATTGATAACCCCTTTTGACTTTTTAAAGAAATGAACAAACATGTTTTGTTCATAGACCAATTCTAAAGCATTGGGGAAACCAAACTACTATGTCATGCTGTGGATTTGAACGTTAGTGTTAATTGTATGCGCAATCATTCTATTCCTAATTATGTATTAACCCGCTATTGTTGCTAAGAAGTCTATTTAACTGCTACCTCCAAAGAAGTGCTCTTTGAACAAAGAAAAATTTTCAATGTCTTTTATAAACTGTAATACTTACATGATACAATTATGTGGAAACCTCAAGGGACTTTGAGAGTGTGAATTCATTAACCTTTTAGGCAAGCTGTAGCTCAGAGAAGTGCTGAAGGCACCAAAGGCCAGATGATTTGCTGCCAAAGTGACCCAGTAACTCAGTGGCTTATATCTGAATTGAACTGAGAGGTCACTTTGTATCCAAAACTGCAAATACTTATAAAGATGTAAATTATTTTCATGCTTAAATCTTTATAATTTATAAATACTTCTGATGAAGGTGCTTAAATCATAATAAATTTCTAATTTTATGAGAAGCTTGAGACCCAAGCAAAAGAAATATGTATTTCGCTTGAGATACACACACAGATAGATATAGATATATATTTAGAGTATGAATCTAGAAATGTGTGTACACATATATATGTGTGTATATGATTAGCCCTGTATTCCTAAGCATATGAATAATTTTAACAAAGAGCTTTAATCATCTGTATTGCACTTTGCATTTAGGACATGTTTAAACAAATGATTTAGCAAATTTTAGCCAAGTTATTATTAAGCAGTTATCATCAAGGCAAATACAGTCACACCCAGTTACAGCCCACACATCCAGCTGAGGTAAGTGAGTCTGGCTCAGTTTAAGAGCGTATCTCAGGAGCAACTGTAAACTGAAGTCAGGGGCTGGTTATAATCCATCAGTACAATGCTTTGCCTTAACTACTCGTCCATGCAGCTGACTTTAGAGTGGGTGATAGTGGATGATCGCAAGGGTAAAAGCACTATAGTTGGTCCACATTCACCTGTGAACACTGCAGAGTCAAAAATACCGGCCTGGGGCTTCCCTGGTGGCACAGTGGTTGAGAGTCCGCCTGCCGACGCAGGGGACACGGGTTCGTGTCCCGGTCCGGGAAGATCCCACATGCTGCGGAGCGGCTAAGCCCGTGAGCCATGGCCACTGAGCCTGCGCGTCTGGAGCCTGTGCTCCGCAATGGGAGAGGCCACAACAGTGAGAGGCCCACGTACCGCAAAAAAAAAAAAAAAAAAAAAAATACCAGCCAAAAGGAAAATGGTTCTGTAAACAGACTTTCATTGACTTTCTTTAAAAACAAGTTGGAATTAACTTTAACTCCAGATGAGATGAAAATATGTCTACCTATAAAGACGACTGGTTTGACTAACTTTACTTGATTGATAAATAAATAAGTAAAATTAGGTAGTTGAAGTTCATGAAAGAACAAGTTGAGGATCAGAATCCAAGGATAGAGGGATGTTTACACTGCTGGATTAACCCTTCAGATCTCAGGAAAGAATCCTTTACTGCTTACAAGAGGAGGGGACTGCAGTCTTTAGAACCTGATTCACTTGTTACACTAAAAACTAGTTTAACTGACATTTTCTAAATCACATAGCTCTAAAGTAGGAAATAATAGCTTGAACCAACTTTTTTCTTTCCCCACCCACTCCCCCCCTCCTTTTTCATTTAAGAATGTAGCCTATTCATCTGCACTTCCCTGGAGCCCTTCTGCTTGTCATAACAAAACAACAATTTTTAAAAGTTCATTTTTATTATTTAAAAAATTTTTCTCTGTTAAAGATTAGTTGTCTAGTAAATTACTTTTGTCTAGAACTTAATTTGAAGTAAGTAGGGAAAAGATCTCATTATCCATTTCCCTAGTGGTAATGCTGAAGCCCAAAATGATGAAGAGCCTACTCAACTAATTAAATTTATGAGCAGAGTCCCCATATTATTTTACTGATTTTCTCAAAATAGTAACTTATACACATTGGGGCTGATTCCCTGGTCAGACAATTAGAAGTCTAAGTGTCATGATTTGATTAAAAAACAAAACAAAACAAAAATCCTCTCTTTAGTATTTAGGTCCAGAATTGCCTTCTCCTATAATAAGACATCAAATAGTAATATTACTATTTTAAATCTTTATTATGTGTCAGGGCCTTTCCATATGTTACTTCAACTCTCATAATCACTCTGAAAATAGGTGTTATGAGTCTCATACAAAGAGGAAACTGAGGCTTAGAGAAGTTAAATGACCAAGCTACACAGTCGGTCAATGGTCGATGCCAGGGACTTCCCTGGTGGAGCAGTGGTTAAGAATCCGCCTGCCAATGCAGGGGACACAGGTTCGAGCCCTGGTCCAGGAAGATGCCACATGCCACAGAGCAACTAAGCCTGAGCGCCACAACTACTGAGCCTGTGCTCTAGAGCCCGGGAGCCACAACGACTGAGCCCGCATGCCACAACTACTGAAGCTCCTGAGCCTAGAGCCTGTGCTCCACAACAAGAGAAGCCACCACAATGAGAAGCCTGTGCACCACAATGAAGAGTATCCTGGCTCGCTGCAACTAGAGAAAGCCTGCGTGCAGCAATGAAGACCCAATGCAGCCAAAAATAAATAAATAAATAAATAAAATTTTTTTACAAAAATGATCAATGCCAGATTTACATCTAAATTCTACATCCAGGTCTTCTGTGAACAAAACTCTTCTTTCTGCCACACAAACTGTCCCCTCTGTCACTGCAGTACCAGATATGGGATATGCAGGCATCAGATAGGCAGCAGAGCACACAAGATCTCCTCCCCAAAACGTAATATAGCCAATATGGTAGCCATTGGTTCCACAAGAAAAGGTCAGAAGTTAGGGAGCTGGGTGATTTTATCTGAGAAAATAGAGCCAAACCAGGACATAATCAAGAACAGTTCCTAGTTGTACTGATTTAAAGAAAAGCCCCAAACTCAACTTGTTCCACCTCAACAGGGCACTTTTATTTTAATTTTTAATTTTTTTGAAGTATAGTTGATTTACAATGTTGTGTTAGTTTCAGGTGTATAGTAAAGTGATTCAAATTCAGATTTTTTTCCATTATAGTTTATTACAAGATATTGAATATAGTTCCCTGTGTTATACAGTAAGTCCTTGTTGGTTACCTACATTATATGCAATACTGTGTATCTGTTACTCCAAAACTCTTAATTTCTCTCTCTCCCTTTCCCCCTTTGGTAACCATAAGATTGTTTTATATGTCTGTGAATCTATTTCTGTTTTGTAAATAAGTTCACATGTATCATTTTTTAGATTCCACAAATAAATGATATCATATGATATTTGTCATTGTCTGACTTACTTCACTTAGTATGATAATCTCTAGGTCCATCCATGCTGCTGCAGATGGCATTTCATTCTTTTTTATGGCTGAGTAATATTCCATTGTATGTATGTACCACATCTTCTTTATCCATTCATTGATGGAAACTTAGGTTTCTTCCATGTCTTGGCTATTGTATGAACATTGGGGTGCATGTATCATTTCAAATTACAGTTTTCATCTTTTCTGGATATATGCCCAGGAGTGGGATTGCTGGATCATATAGTAATTCTATTTTTAGTTTTTTAAGGAATCTCCATACTGTTCTCCATAGTGGCTGCACCAATTTACATTCCCAACAACAGTGTAGAAGGGTTCCCTTTTCTCCACACTCTCTGCAGCATTTGTTATTTGTAGACATTTTGATGATGGCTATTCTAACTTGGTGTGAGGTGATACCTCATTGTAGCTTTGATGTGCATTTCTGTAATAATTAGCAATGTTGAGCATCTTTTCACGTGCCTGTCAGCCATCTCTATGTCTTCTTTGGAGAAATATCTATTTATGTCTTCTGTCCATTTTTTGATGTGGTTGTTTGTTTGGTTGATATTGAGTTGTATGAGTTGTTTGTATATTTTGGAAATTAAGCCCTTGTTGGTTGCATTGTTTGCAAATATTTTCTCCCAATCTGTAGGTTGACTTTTCATTTTGTTTATGGTTTCCTTTGCTATGCAAAAGCTTTTAAGTTTAATTAGGCCTCATTTGTTTATTTTTGCTTTTATTTCTTTTGCCTTGGGAGACTGACCAAGAAAACACTGTTACAATTTATGTCAGAGAATGTCTTGCCTATGTTCTCTTCTAGGAGTTTTATGGTGTCATGTCTTATATTTAAGTATTTAAACCATTTTGAGATTATTTTTTGTATATGGTATGAGGGAATGTACTAACTTTGTTGATTTACATGTGGCTATCCAGCTTTCCCAACACCCCTTGCTGAAGAAACTGTCTTTTTTCTGCTGTATATTCCTGCCTCCTTTGTCAAAGATTAATTGATTGAAGGTGTGTGGGTTTATTTCTGGGCTCTCTATTCTCATATGTCTGTTTTTATGCCAATACCATACTGTTTTGATTACCATAGTTTTGTAGTATTGTAACAGGGCACTTTTAAAAATGAAACAGCCTTATTTCTCATAAAGAGGAAATATGGACAATGCACATATTTGGAAAGTGCTTCACTGACTAAGTAAAGCAGTCCTTGGGGTTGACCCATCCATGAAACAATTTGAGGGTTCATGCCCATATTGTTGGTTTATGGTCAGATCTGTCCATAAAGTACAAGTATGCCTTCTGGTTTTAGACAGAGGAAGAAATAAATTGCCTTTGGCCTGTTTCTCTAGCATAGTTCCAGCTCTTGTTTTTCAAACCAGAGTTAGTAACCAAGTCCTCTTTGTCTTGAAAGGTTATTTTGTTTGTTTTTGTTTGTTTGTTTGTTTTTGACAAGAGCTTTTAAGCTCACATTTTCTTCCCCACAACACTGTCAGCACCTCTGATCCTTCCCTTTGCCTTCCTCTCTGCATAGAAGGAATGGACCTTCTCAGTCATCACTGCAGCCCTCCACTTCCTCGGAGAGCCTGTAGTCCCTGATATAGTTTTAGTTTATTATATAAGATTTTGTTCTTGGGACTTCCCTGGTGGAGCAGTGGATAGGACTCCATGCTCCCAAGGCAGGGGAGCCAGGTTCGATCCCTGATCGGGAAACGATGCCACATGCATGCCGCGACTAAGAGTTTGCATGCCACAGCTAAGGAGCCCACCCACCACAACTAAGACCTGACGCAACCAAATTAAAAAAAAAAAAAGAACTCAATTTTGAAAGGTATTACCTAACCAGATGGGAGCTATATATATAAAAAAATGATTTTGTTCTTAATTTACCTACTCACTTTGGCTTAAGATTGATTGATGCTGTCAAAGAGGTGGGTAGTGAGAGTAAACTGGAAAATAACTCGGTGGGAGAAAAAATGCCACTGCCCGTGACTAGGTTCATTGAGCACTCTTGATGTTGTAGAAAAACTGTTTTCCTACCCACGTGCCACCATTGGTCATGGCTCTAGAGTTGGGAATCCCATCCACACACACATAGGCCGTGACACAGAAGGGGTCACCACTGATTGAATCATATAAAATGCTGCCTTTTGTGAGTCACAGATGTCTCTGTCCACAAAATTCAGAACTAATAAAAGACGTGCCAGTGTCAAATAATATTCAGAACAAATAAAAGACGTGCCAGTGCCATGTGTGTGAGCACGTATGTGGGTGTATGTTAGTGCACTGAGAGCGGGTTAAAACAGATTGAAGTTAAACTCGGGTAATACCAGTTTCTGTTTGCTTTTCAAAGTACTCGACACAGTGGCAATGGTAACGTCAATAAAGCCAAAGCCAATGGTAACGTCAATAAAGCCAAAGTTCCTGAGTTAAAAGTTCAGTTTCGAAGTGTTTTAACAGACAGTTTAATAAAATTATGGGGATTTGTAAGCTGATCTTGTAGTTCAGCACCTCTTTTTTTCCAGTTTGCTTCCATCAACCCTCATTGTTTTCTGCCTGTACTTCCCCTATTTGCCCTGCCCCTTTCCCCATGGCTTTTCACCGTTTGTAACCTTTGTAACCTCCCTTCTTCCGTCTCTCCTTCCTTTGATTTCTTTTCTTGATTTCTCTATTCTCCTTCATCCTTTTTTTTCTTCTTCACAGTTTTTCTCTCACAATCCAAATTTCTCCTCTCTCTCTCTCAACCTTATGTGAATTTCAGCCAAGTGAGAGAATCTATTATACTAAAATACAACTCTTCAATCTTCTGCCACAAAGTTTTGTGTCAGTGACTAAAGTTTAGAGTGGGAAGGAAAAAAATAACAATTTCGTTATTTGTAAAGAAAATTCTTTACAACACAGAGAATATTCAAGTCCAAAAAATATGAACCTAAACATGCGTATTTTAATCTCTCACAAAATTATAAAATTTCTCCTACAATTAGAGAGATCTTTGAAAATTTTATCATATTTCCAAGACATCTGTATATCCTTTACTCCCCATCCTTTTTTTGTACTTAATTACTAGTGACCATTTATACTTTATTTTAGTACTTAATTTATAAGCACACATAATTGCCTGGGCACTTATTTCATCTTTTTTTAAAGACATAAACATGTTAAGGACAGGTA
This sequence comes from Aethalodelphis obliquidens, assembly GCF_003676395.1. Classification (NCBI taxonomy): domain Eukaryota; kingdom Metazoa; phylum Chordata; class Mammalia; order Artiodactyla; family Delphinidae; genus Aethalodelphis; species Aethalodelphis obliquidens. The sequence continues at coordinate 55,872,415 of NW_020837945.1, forward strand.
CGGAGACTCAGTCCAACAAAATAGTAAATAAAAAAATATTATTCTTTACTTGCTTATACTGAGTGCTAAGTGCTTTACTTGCAGAATCCCATTCCTAAGTATTTTTGAGCTTGTGGCAGGACTGTACTGCTAATCTCCAGCTCCACTACAAACTTCAATATCACCCAGCACCTAAGGGAAATAGCTAGATGACAGCCTATCCTGTGAATCTACCAGACTTCTAGTGTCTTTTGTCCCCATCGAATCCTTCATAGACATTGAAGGTTACATGAGGGAAGGAGTTTACAGCTGCAGCCATCCAGGGATGACAAGCTCCTGCTAGTTGAGTGCCCTGGTCTATGCTCTTTTTTTAATTTTTTTTTTTCCCTGTTTCTTAGTGAGGCTCTGTGACAACACACCTGTTGGATTCTCTGACACCTTCTGACACACAACACTCCCCTTCTGAGTCCTGAGTCAAGTTGAGAAATAAACCAGAGTTGATTATGTAAAGCAACCCATTTCCTTTATCACTGAGAGGCTAACTAGGAAAATGTAGCATAGTACAAGTACGTACAGGGCCAGGTGACGGGACCCCAGAATTGGGCGAATTTTATTTACGATTTCAGGTTGCAGAACCAGAACAGCAAGTTCTGAGAAAGGGCAGCTCACTCTCAAGAAGAAAAAGGAAGAATGAGCTGGACATGCCAAGTTATGTCTCTTGGATTTACCAAGAGGGAGCTCTAAATGAGACCCCTCTGCATGGGAGAAAAAGGAATCTGCCGTCAGACTCTGCCCTTTCATTCTGCGTCTTAAGTTGCACATCAGGCTTTCTGATCTTTTCAGTGTGTAGGTTCTTACCATAAGTAGGAACAGTTATGAGTATAATATATAGACCATTTCATGGTCATGAGCATAGTATATAGACTATTCAGTCATTTCCCCATTATCAAATTTAAAGACTCTTTTTCAAACTCCCCTGGGCAATGGCAACATAGGAAGTCTTTCCACTTCTAATTATATAGCTTCCCTTACTTCCACACTGCCTATCAGCCCGTGATGGGCACTCATCTCTTTGTGCCTAATGAGAATACATTTTTATTTGTTTTGCTTTAATTATTGGCCAGGTCTATTTTGACTTCCCTTTCACTTATTTCTGTCTCAGTTCGGACAGAAATAAGTCTCAGCATGTAAATTCCTTGACAGTAGTAGGGGCTGTGCCCACTTAGCATATTCTATATGCTTCCAATGATATAATACCATACAGAGAAAGAAATTTTCAGTTAAGGACCTATTTGTTATGAATATATTCCAGTTCAAAATATTAGAGCTGAAAGAGATCATATGATCCAGCCTTGTTTTGCAGAGCATAAAATGAAGATGCAGGAGTAAGAAGTGACTCTGGATCTCTGATCCTTCTGGGCTTGCATGGGGAGAGCTGTGATCTCAAATCTCTCCACACTCTTAAGTGTCTGCCTTATTTCTGCCATACAGACTTTTCTGCAGAGGATATTCCAGAAATGTTTAGATAATAGTACGAAGCTTGACAGGTCCTATTACAACTGACTGTGATACAGCATGAAAGCAAGGAGGGTATATAGGGAGTTGGAAAGGAAGAGAGGAAGATTTTTTTTACAGCTTATGATTGTAAAGTTTAAAACTAACCTGGCTGATACTGCCTACATTAAAACACACACACACACACACACACACACACACACACACACACACACACACATATTTAAAAACCGAAAGAATAATAAAACTCAGGGTTCAGTTTCAATCCCCAGCAGTATTATCTAGGCTTACAAACACAAAACTCTCATCTTGCTCTCACTAACTTTCAAGGTTGATCAGGCAGAATGAAAAAGGGAGGGGAAATTTCTCAAGCAGAGAGGATAATAGCATGCCCTTCTATATTACTTCCATTTTATTTCCAGCCCTGCCACTGACTTACTATGTGACCTCGAGTGAGTCATTTCATCTCCGTGTATCAATTTTCTCATTTGTGAAGTAAGATAATAAATACTGCTTTCTGTCTCTCTCATGGGTGATGTTATCACCACCAATTAATATTTATTGTGTGCCTGTTGGGTGCATAATGCTGAGGTAGAAAATTTGTTCTGGGAGGTGGGGGGAAGAAGAGATGGAACATTTTCCATGAGCAAAGAGATGGAAGGTTTACAAAAGACAGAATTATTAGAGCTTAAAATAGCTATAGCTTTTTTTTTTTTTTTTTGCCGTACGCGGGCCTCTCACTGCTGTGGCCTCTCCTGTTGCGGAGCACAGGCTCCGGACGCGCAGGCTCAGCGGCCATGGCTCACGGGCCCAGCCGCTTCGCGGCATGTGGGATCCTCCCGGACCGGGGCACGAACCCGTGTCCCCTGCATCGGCAGGCAGACTCCCAACCACTGCGCCACCAGGGAAGCCCCTATGGCTTATATTTTAAAGCATGCCTCCTCTAAGACTTATGAATAGCATTTTTTCTTAGTTATTGTACAATGCACCAGGATAATTATGGTACAGAATATTGGTTTTACTTTTGGATGACTCCAAGTAACACTATTTTAAGCAATTACTGTAATTTCTTATGTGGCTGTAAATTATATTCTAAACATAGTTTTTTTAGAAATATTTATTAGATATTGATGGTATTGGGTCTACTTGCCTAGCCACTACCTTTGTTTCCCTTTTTTTAACAGAACAAATCTACATTAAACATGTAACACTGTAACTGACACATTTTCTTCAAAAAGAATGAAGAGAAATTTGAAAAGTCGCCTATTAACACATCCCAGGTAAAACCAAAGTTTTGATGCTGGTTCATCCACAGAAATCAGCCCAAATGAATGAGAGTTTCCTGTTCTCTCCAAATCAATCCTGTCTTCCCACTCCTGCTGTCACTTACCTGATTCTGGTCCTACTAATCTCTCATCTGGACTATTCGAAGAGCATCCGACTTTGTATCTCTCACTCTGCTCTCTTCCTTTTACGACGTGTCCTCCACAACACTGACAAAGGACTTTGCAAAGGTTAATCTGTGAATAGATAAACAAAATGTTGGCATATACATACACAATATTATTCAGCCTTAGAAAGGAATGAAACGCTGGCCTATGCTACAACATGGGTAAACCTTGAAGATGTTATGTTAAGTGAAGTAAGTCAGACACAAAAGGATAAAGGTTGCATGGCTCCTCTTACTTGTGGTACCTAGAATAAGCAAATTCATAGAGACAGAAAGTAAATGGTGGTTACAAGGGCCTGGGAGAGAGGGTAATGGGAGTTATTGTTTAAAGGGTACAGAGTTTCTACTGGGGATGATGAAGTCTGGAGATAGTGGTGATGGTTGCATAGCACTGTGAATACATTTGATGCCATTGAATTGTACAATAAAAAATGGTTCAGGGCTTTCCTGGTGGCGCAGTGGTTGAGGGTCCGCCTGCCGATGCAGGGGACACAGGTTTGTGCCCCGGTCTGGGAAGATCCCACATGCCACAGAGCGGCTGGGCCCGTGAGCCACGGTCGCTGAGCCTGCGCGTCCGGAGCCTGTGCTCCGCAACGGGAGAGGCCACAACAGTGAGAGGCCCGCGTACCACAAAAAAAAAAAAAAAAAAAAGTGGTTCAGAGAAGCAAGAAGAACTACAGTCCTGCAGCCTGTGGAACAAAAACCACATTCATAGAAAGATAGACAAGATGAAAAGGCAGAGGGCTACGTACCAGATGAAGGAACAAGATAAAACCCCAGAAAAATGGCTCAAATGGTTTTATGTTACGTATATTTTATCACAATAAAACAATTTTAAAAGTATATCTATCCTATCATTTTTCTTGTTCAGAAATGATAATTATTTATAAAGTCCAAACTCCTTGGTATGATGGCAATAATCCTTCCGAATGGAGCTCCAGCTTATCTTTCCAACATTATCTCTGACACATCTACACCACAAACAACCCTACCTTTCAATCACATTGGCAAAGCGAGGGTCATTGAACATGTGCCTTACTCTGATCCTCTGTTCCTCGGCTCTCCAAGCTTCTTCAGCCTGACATGTGTGCTTTTTGCTTCCACTCCCTTCCTCCTGGCTGTGGAAACTTTACAGCCTTTGAAGGTTAACTCAGAACCAACTTCTCTGTGAGGTCTTCCTGCCAATATTGGAATTAATCACTCCCCCTTCAGATACCTAGTCACAATATATCTTTTTATAATTATTTTAAAACTCTGAATATAATGTGAGTTCCTTAGTGGCAAGGATTATTTATTGTTTGTCTTTCCATGCAATGATGATTTTCAGAGTAGGAACTAGGGTGAGGCAAGTGGAGGTCTTATGGCACAAAATTTGTATAACCTTAAGAGTTAATTCCTTCTTTTTTTGTATTTTTTTAATTGAGGTATGATTCATTTACAATGTTGCATTAGTTTCAAGTGTACAGCAAAGTGATTCAGTTATACATATATATGTTCTTTTTCAGATTCTTTTCCATTATAGGTTATTACAAGCTACTGAGTAGAGTTTCCTGTGCTAAACAGTAGGTCCTTGTTGTTTTATCTCTCTGCCCCTCCATCTCCCGTGCTATCCCCTTTGGTAACCATAAGTTCATTTTCTATGTGAGTTAATTCCTTCTTATATTTTATGCCGTACTGACCTCACTTCATCCTGGTCTCAACTCTGGTGATTAACAATTTACCTTGACATTTGTTAATGCTTATAATGCATTGTATTAGTTATCTACTACAGCATAACTAATTTCCCCATACCTTAGCAGCTTAAAACAATAAACACTTACTATTTCACAGTCTCTAAGGGTCAGCAATTTGGAAGTGTCCTAGGTTCTGACTTAGGATCTCTCATGAGGTTGCAGTAAAGATATTAATGGGGGCTGTAGTCTTCTTTAGGTTTGACTGGAGCAAAAGCATCAGATTCCCAGGTGGTTCACTTACATGACTGTTGGTGGGACACTTCAGTTCCTTGACATGGAGGTCTCTCCCTCAGGGCTGCTTGAGTGCCCTCACACATGGCAGCTGACTGCCTTTAGAGCAAGTGATCCAAGAGCGGGGCACGGCAGGAGCTGTAATGTCTTTTATGTCTTAGCCACAGAAATCACACACTGTCATTGCCTCACTATCCTGTGGTTATACATGTCAACCCTACTAAGTGAAAGAGGGGACAACCCAGGATAGGAATACTAGGAGGCGGTGATCTTTGGGGGTCATCTTAGAGGATAGCTTCCATAGACATGCTAGTTTGATTATATTGATTAGATTACCTAGCAGCAGGTCAGTATTACTTCTGGCATCTGTTACTATTATCTTCTGAAGTTGATATTTGCTTTTTATTTTTAAATCATTGAATAAATAAAATTGTTAACATTTTATAAATGGACAATACATCTGAGTCATTCTCCTTTGTTCTTTTTAAAAAAAATTTATTTATTTCCTTATTTATTTTTGGCTGCATTGGGTCTTTGTTGCTGCATTTAGGCTTTCTCTAGTTGCGGCGAATGGGGGCTACTCTTCATTGTGGTGCACGGGCTTCTCATTACAGTGGCTTCTCTTGTTGCGGAGCATGGACTCTAGGTCCGCGGGCTTCAGTAGTTGTGGCACGCAGGCCCAGTAGTTGTGGTGCACAGGCTTAGCTGCTCCGCAGCATGTGGGATCTTCCCGAACCACGGCTTGAACCCGTGTCCCCTGCATTGGCAGGCGGATTCTTAACCACTGCACCACCAGGGAAGTCCCCTGACTCATTTTTCAATCCTCCATTAGTAGTACAGTGTTTTGCACTCAGAGGCAGCTTGATTGATGTATAATATCCAGAGAGGCTGTCATTTTCAATATCTGTTTAGAACTAGAGCTGACTAAATTGACAAATTAAAGTAGAAATAATAGAGCTGATAACTAGAGCTGATAACTAGAATAATAGAGCTGATAACTTGAGCTGCTTAGAGCTCAAGGCCAAGCTTGGAAAAGCATGAGATCATAAGGAATGTGTAAAGAATGATTATTTCCTTTTTTCTGTAAATACAAAATATTTTTATAATTATTGTTACTGTTATCTGGCCCCAAGCATTCCTCTCTCTTAGTAATAATATAGTGCAGTGGCTCTGAAGAGAGAATTCCATCTCCCTTTCCCACTAGCTCTGTAGCCTTGAACATATTATGTAACTTTTCTGTGCCTTAGTTTCCTTGTCTACATAATAAAGTAGACAGTATCACTTCTTAGGTTTGTTGTGAGTATTAAATAAGGTAATTCAGGTAGAACATTCAGCATAATGCTCAATTAGTGTTAACTTATTTATTTATTTATTTAAAACTCTAATCCAGCCACCTCTAACCATTATTGTCAGACATTGGTCTTTAGATTCCTAATGTCATACCTTTGTTCACATCATTCTTTCAGCTTCAAATTAAAAGACTTGCCCCTTCTCCCATTATGCTAAATATATTCTTTTCTTCAAGGAATAGTCTAAGCAATTTCCCTGACCATGAAAATGTCTGCTTGTGCTCCAGTGCTCCAATGCTTCATATCAACACCTTCTCCTAAGCTCCCTTAGCACAATCAAATCCTGTGTTGCCTTGTTTTATTTTGTATCTTAGACTCTTCATCCCCTCTCCTATAGAAGAGAGGTTTCATATCTTATAGAAAACTCACTGTAACCCTGATCTATAGATTATTGGTCAATGAAGGCTTGTTAATGATGAAGATGTAGACTGTCTAATGTAACATTACTTACAATTAGATTCTTAATAAATGCTTCTTTATCACAAGCAATGAACAGATTTTATTGTTATCATGAATAAGTCAAGAATATGTTCTTGCTTTATATTGATTCAAGTTACAACTCTGAACATGATTGCAGTTTTTTAAAGAATGAAAGCACAATATAGACTGTTAAAATTTCAAGATCCTAAAGAAGTATGGGTTTAAAAAAATTTTTTTTTCTTAATTCTAGAGTGGGAAGAAGATAGAAAATGCAAGCCTGTTTGATTTAAAGAAGGCTCTATCAATGTTAACAATTTTAACTACAGTGTCAGATTTGGGTCAGTCTACTTCAAAATGAAAGATATGTTCTATTTTGGAAGGCTAGGAAAGCAAGAATAAGATTGTAGACTTCCAGGTTTGAACCAAGTTGTTTATATGTATTAATGTATCCAATCCTTATAGTAAGGCTGTTATTGTCTTACTGTGTTATTATTGTACCCTTTACAGACAAGAAATCTAGAGCTCAGAGAAACTAAGCAACTTGCCTGAAAAAGTGACAGAGCTGAAATTTTAATTTAAGTCTGCAGGCTCCCATGCGTGAACAGAAACTCTGAAAATCTTCTCCACCACCACACAGCACTGGTTTTCATGCTGTACGATATGCAGGTCACACAGGGTTGTGACAGTACAATGATGCCACAGGAGTGAGGAGCAGCCTTCTCCCCCAGGGCATAGCTTTTCCAGAGTTTCCTTCTCAGTTGTCCATCCTTCCAAAGACCACAGCTGCTTTAAAAGGACACAGTTTCTTTAAGAGGAAACACTGAAATGTAAAACATTGCCTTAAGAGATGCTGTGCTTTTGGACTCAATTACAGGAGCGTTGGGAGCACCATTTTTATTGGAGGACCCATCAAACCAGTTCCTACATCTGAAAAGACACATATATTTTCAGGATTACTGGAACCCAGATCACAGTCCGAATACATGGGGAAACACACTGACTGATCAGGTATTTGCATTAGAAACAAATGGCCTTTCACCATCTCTCTTTTTATTTTATTTTTTTAATTTAATTTTTTTATTTTTTAAACTTTTTATTTTATATTGGAGTACAGTTGATTAACAATGTTGTGTTAGTTTCAGGTGTACAACAGAGTGATTCAGTTATACATACACAACATCTCTCTTTTTAAATAGGCATGGTTTCAGCTGGCATTAACATACCACCAGCCCAATTCCTAGTTTTTCTCTCTAGCTGCCCTGAGCTATACCTGCTTTTCCCTCCCCATGGAGTGGCTTTCATCTGGTAAATTCCACCTCCTCTTTCAAGATTAAGATCAAATGTCCCTCCTTTCTGAAGCTTTTTCCTTCTTCCCAGGAAGGCATTTGTCCTTCCTTTTTCTCTCCCCTTTGCAGGCTGTTCACATGTGAATAGCTCTCAAATGTCACCCTGGAATTATTTGTCGTATGTACCCAATCTCCCTAGCTAGACTACAAAGTAAGGTGCTTGTCTTATCCATCAAGGTCATTATTCTCAAGTTTCAGTGAACTAATTATTACATGTTTGGGTAGGTAGATGGATGGACCATTATCACATTTCAGTTCCCCCTTAGCTGTTCAGTAACTAATTTTCCTCCATGATAATTATCTAAGCCTTTAATGTCATTCCTTCATTTGCTTGCTTCTTGTACATTTTCCTACTTACTTATATTCTCACCCCAAGAGAAACAAAGAAGAAACTTTCATTAGCCAGTTTTATTTCATGCTTACCTTTTTGATGGAAGATGACATTGAAACTCCGGGTCAAATGAAGCTGCTGAATTATCTGAGAATTTCAATTATTCATGATTTCCCTCTACAATTTAGCAACTTAGAAAACAAAAATGTACAATTAATAATTTAATTAATTCTTTCACTTATTTTTCTTTCTTTTCACATGTATCAGGCTCTCACTATCACCAGGCATGAGGGTTGTATCATGTCATAAAGAAACTGAAGTCCTTGTTCTTCTGGGGCCTGGGTCCTATCCTTATTCTGCTTGGCTGGGTTTTAGCTCATCCACTAGGATCAGTTTCTGCTTAGCAATTGTTGATGAAAACCACCAGCTTGAATAATGCATTTAGTTTTATACCTGTTTTTCTCCAACAGGCATCATGTAGAAGTATTAAAACAAGACATTTGTTTATTCAGCAAATTAAATAATTACATAAGCTGGTAGACTGTGTCTTCTTTATGGAATATTGAAATTTTCAAGCACACTCCTGCCTAGAATTGTAGACCATTGCTGTAATCAACTGACAAATACCATAATGTAACAAGACCCTACTACATTTGTTCATACTGTGGCCCCTCACATACTGCAAAACATTTGAGCACCGAAGTAAACAGGTCACTAAAAGTGTGAAAACCAAACCTTACTCAGTATTATTCTTCCACTGTATTTCTGTCAGTCTTTTGAGAATACCTGCATGATAATCAGAATACTTGATGCAACATGTGTTCTAAATACTCAGAGATCGTGACTTGAGTTTCCTTTTGTTGCAGGCTCATGAAACATGGACTGCTTTGAAAACAACAGCACAGTATTATCTGAATGTGAATACTTTCACTCTTGACATGTCTACTGCCCAGTAAATGTGCTTTGCTGGTTAAATCAGGATAGCAAGAATAGAGGGAGACAAAAAGTGGCGATGTACCCAAACAACCAGCTTTGGAGACCTGAGGGCAAATCCATACCGTCTACTAGGTTATTTATTATGTCTGCCTCATGGAGCTGTTGAAAGGAGTAAATACGAAAACCCACATATAGACCTAGAATTAGAAATTCTCAATAAATGGTAGCTCTTAAAATGAGAACTAAAATAGAGACTGTAGTAATAACATTTACCAAAAAGGGGCTTTCATGGGAAAAGGAACTACAAAACAAAACAGTTGTGTCATTAAAATTGTCTGTCCAAAAAGAAAAAAAACCTCTCTGTTCGTAGCTCCGGCTTTCTATTGACTCTTCTTTAGGAGAGTTAGTTCACTTTTAATCCAAGGAAGGAAATGGGATCTCTCAAATGGAGCTCATCCTCTCCTCTTTTCTTCAATACTTGTCATTTCCTAAAGCCAGTCTATTCCAAGACCATATTTTTGAAACTGTTTTTAATCAACGCTGTACTGCTGGACTTCCCTGGTGGCACAGTTGTTAAGAATCCGCCTGCCAATGCAGGAGACATGGGTTCGAGCCCTGGTCTAGGAAGATCCCACGTGCTGCAGAGCAACTAAGCCGGTGTGCCACAACTACTGAAACCCGCGCGCCTAGATCCCGTGCTCCACAACAAAAGAAACCACTGCAACGAGAAGCCCGTACACCACAACCAAGAGTAGCCCCCTCTCGCCACAACTAGAGAAAGCCCACATGCAGCAATGAAGACCCAATGCAGCCAAAAGTAAATAAGTAAAAAAAAAAAAAGCTGTATTGCTGTGGGCAATAGAGAATCAAATCTTAACTCATACTGGGAAACATGATGATTAGGAATCCACTGGAAGCCACGTATCTGTAAAGTCTTCCTTAGCAATTTTGTAAAATTTGTGCAAGTTTTGCATTCTGGTCTGTAATATATTTATGTTTGCTTCACTATGAAATAATTTTAAAGAAATCTCACACCCGTTATCAGTCACTCCCCAACCCCCCCATGCCCCAGGCCTAGTAACCACTAATAAACTTTCTGTAGTTATAAAAAACTGATAGAAATAACATTTTAAACTTACTGGCCATGTGCTTTTATTAATCTTTCCAATAAAGCTGAAAAATTGACTCTATGGAAAACTGGACTACATTTATCCTAGAGTTTCCCATATATCCATGGAATACTTCAGTACTCTAGCTTGAGAAGTACTGAGAGATGATCTACCCAATCACCAAGACTGCCCCCCATAATCACAGATAAGTGGACTTTTTGCCTTCAGAAGTCTATTTCTCTGTATATCTAGGTCAATTGGTCTCTTCAGGGATTTCTTTTGGTAAATAGAAACATCCCCCACAAGACCATAGCTGGTCTTAGGTGGTCTTAAAACAGTCTTAAGCACTTTTTCAGCAACAAAAATCAGATGCCAAGAAGCTGCACTGTAAAGACTCTGGCCCAGCACTTTCTTCTCCAAAAGGGCACCAGCAGCTGCTCAATATTCCGCATTTCTTATCCCATCCCTTAGAGGTATTCTCAGTGAGAAATTTGAGGCTAATACATAATTTATTGTGTTAACTGTTATTCATCTCTAATACATATAAACGTAGATTTTTAAATCAAAACACAACTGAATAGACAAGAGAAAGAAAACGAATCATTTGGTTTTGCACTAAGAAACAAACTTGACAACAGTGATATACATTTTGCTACCACAAAGTTCTACTCTTTGATTGTTTAATAAAAAATTAGAGAATGCCTATGTACTGGTCAGGGTTTCCCAGAGAGGTGGAATCAATAGAATATCTATATAAATAAAAAGAGAATTATTTTAAAGAATTGACTCATGTTTACAGATGCTGGCAAGTCCAAAACTACAGGGTAGGTTAGCAGACTGGAGACCAGAGAAGCACCAACGTTGCAATTCAGGTCTAAAGGCCATTGGGCTAGAAAATCACGGAAGAGCCAATCTTGCAGTCTAAGTCCTCAGGCCATGTGCTGGTAGAATTCCCTCTTGCTCAGAAGAGGTCGGCCTGTTGTTCTATTCAGGCCTTCAACTGATTGGATGAGGCCTACCCACATTATGGAGGGCAATCTGCTTCACTCAAAGTCCACCAATTTAAGGGTTAATCTCATCCAAAAACACCCTTGCTGAAACACCCAGAATTATGTTTAACCACATATCTGGGCAGAGTGGCCAGCTGAGTTGACACATAAAGTTAACTACTACAACAAAGTTTAAGTTATTTAGATTGTCGACACATATTCACACACACACACTCACCAAGCTGTGATTGGAGCAACATATGGTGGAAAAAAAAAGAAAAAGACTTTCATCCATTCATTTTATTCAGTATACCACAAGAAAGAAGCTTGGTGGCTTGTGGGGCACTAATAATGGGAAATTATAAGTTAGCTGCCAGGTTGATTTTGATTTAGATAACACTAAGAAGAGATTCTGCAATTAGGTTGTTATCTGATCAAACAAGCATGGAAAGGCGGTTTCTTGTCTAAACAATTTTAAGAAATTATTAGAAATTAACAGGATGTCAGAAAATGAACAAACAAAACAGAGACAACCTAGGTCCACCTAAAATACTTTATGTAGAAATCTAGTAGTTAACTTCCACATAGCTGAGCAGGAAGAGGTGACTACTCAGTTGTACAGATAGGATTCAAGAAAACCCAGGTAATACATATTTAGCATCTGCATACAAAATTGCCTTAGACTACAAGAACTCTGAATTCAGGGCTTAAAGATATTGATCATATTGAGGTAGCAATTATCTGGCTGACTCACTCTAACTGATTATTTTCCCAGTGGTATGTGAATTGACATAGTGATTTTTTTTTGGTAGGGGTGGGGGACTCCTTTATGTCTGTATCTAATTTACAAATTGTATGTAAAATCTGCCTTTTTAAAGACTGAAGATTCATTCAATTTTTTTTTTTTTCGATACGCGGGCCGCTCACTGTCGTGGTCCCTCCCGTTGCGGAGCGCAGGTTCCGGACGCGCAGGCTCAGCGGCCATGGCTCATGGGCCCAAGCCGCTCCGCGGCATGTGGGATCTTCCCAGACCGGGGCACGAACCCGTGTCCCCTGCATCGGCAGGCGGACTCTCAACCACTGCGCCACCAGGGAAGCCCTCTTTCAACATTTTTAAGAGACCAGAACAAACTAAAGCAATCTGGACAATATTAGGAAAAATAGAGAGGATCAGAGATGACACTTTTCCTCACTTACTTCCTGAGCCTCTACATGACCTCCATGGTTGGGTGTTTACATGTTCCACTGCAGCATTAAGAACATAACTGCTGTGGTGACTCTGAATTCTTCTAAGTAGAAGGTTTTCATTTTAAGGTCTAAAGGGAACCATGTTGATTTGCCCTCTTTGTCTGATTGATTAAATAGGCACAGTATTTAAGTGGAAGTGACTGATAATGATATTCCCACAAAATTCAGACTCCCCTGAGACTTCAGTGCAAATTTGAGGCTCACCAACTTCACTCTTATTGCATAAACAGTATCTGTTAAGTTTTCCTGTATTTTTATAGAACCAGTCAACAAATATGCCAAAGATCAGACTGACCCTTTTAATGGTCTCTTGGACACTCTACCCTCTAGTATTCCTGTAATTCTGTTTCATAGGTTCCCAGTGGATGTTTCAATGCTAAACTGGTCCAAGGAAATAATTCCAAGCCTTCCTCAATGCAATTCATGAGAAGCATGGTTCTAATATTGTTATATATCCTGCTCAAAAACCTGTTGTTTTAAAACTTTTGACTGATGAAGAGGGGAGGAAATAACATGTTTTTTATTGACATAGACTTTGCTGTGTACTATACTAGACAGTTTATATACTTAGATATATTCCCCAGATAGAGCTAACTAGAGGTAGCTCTAAAATAGTAATTAAAATGTCTACATTTAAATACTGGCTTCACCATTGCTAGCTATGCCATCTTGTGGAATTAATTACCCCTCTGGGCCTCAGTTTCCTCTTCTGTAATATGGGAATAATTGGACTTACTTAATGTGAGGAATACTTAAAATGATATACATAAAGCACTTAGAACACTGCCTGGCATGTAAATAAACACTCAATAAAAGTCAGCTATTCTAAAAAAGAAAAGTTAGCTATTATTCTTACCTTGCCGAATGTTTCATGACAGTTCATGCCCTTTTCACTGTATCACAATTTTGCTCCTGAATTCTGTTGCCCAGAACTCAAAGCTCCCCATGATCTCGCCCCTCTCCTATTATTTCCTCTACTCTCCTCAAATACTCTTGCTATGTTGCATCCTTTATTGATTCATTTATTTACTTATTTAACGAACACCATGGCCATCTTTCTTTGGCCTAGTCAAGGTAGAGGTACAAAGAGGACTGAGACACACTCCCTTCTCCACAGAGCTTTAAATTCAGGAAGAGATATAAGTATCCACTGTATTAATACAGATGAATTACAGAAACTCAATTTACAAATCATGTGTGCACAGAGGATAGAGAGCTTACTCAGCCTGGGGGCATCAGGGAAAGCTTCACTGAGGAGATAACTTTAGATTTAGGTTTCAAAGGACACGTAAGAATAACATGTAGGGCTGCCCTGGTGGCGCAGTCGTTGAGAGTCCGTCTGCTGATGCAGGGGACATGGGTTCGTGCCCCGGTCCAGGAAGATCCCACATGCCGCGGAGCGGCTGGGCCTGTGAGCCATGGCCACTGAGCCTGCGCGTCCGGAGCCTGTGCTCCGCAATGGGAGAGGCCACAACAGTGAGAGGCCCACGTACTGGAAAAAAAAAAAAAAGAATAACATGTATATGCCATCACTATAATGACAGCTTTTCTATGATACTATATTTAATACTTATAGTATATATTTAAACTAATATTATTATAGTATAAATTTATACTATTACACTATTGTAGTATAAGTGTTTTAAGATCAAAATTTACATGAGATTTGTATTTGCAACTCCACCAATATCCAGGACAGTGCCTGGTATGCAGTGAGAATTTGATGAATCAATTGGTACTGTTAAGAAGGATGACTATCAGGGAGGTAAGTAGTATTCACAAGAGTTTCCTGTTACCTTTTGCTATAGACTGAACGTTTGTGACTCCCCCAAAATTCATATGTTGTATTCTAATCCCCAATGTAATGGGTTTGGAGGTGGGAACTTTGAGGTGATTAGGTCAGAGAGTGGAACTTTCATGAATGGGATTAGTGCCCTTATGAAAAAGACCCCAGAGATCTCCCTTTCCCTTTCTTCTATGAGAGGACACAGCAAGATGGCCCTCTAGGATCCAAGAAGCAGGCTCTCACCAGACACCAAATCTACTGGCACCTTGATTTTAAACTTCCCAGGCTCCAGAACTATAGGAAATAAATTTCCGTTGTTTATGGTGTTCTGTTATAGCAGCACAAACGAACTAAGACACCTTCTTGTATCAGTGGCCGGACAAACAAATAAGATGCAATATAATTTATCCAGTGAATCAATAAGAGAACTCAATAACATTTTTTTTTCATTTCTAGCCTTTAGTTTCATCCACAGAGCAGACCCAATCTCAAAAGACATCCATCCTCCTGTGGCAATTCATTATAATTTAAATAGACTAATGAATGGGAGTACTGTACATATAGAACAAATTAAAAATGAAGTTATTTATTTTCATGTGTTGATTTTACTTATTCTATTTATTTTCTTCAAACTGATCTAGGACATCTTAGGCAACTGAACCAGCAGAGAATATATACATATATATATATATATATATAAAATCTTCAATGATAGTGACAGCCTGAATTAATTTTATTGAAAGTAATTTAGCATTGACTGGTTAAATATATAAACTACCCATCTGAAGCAGAGATATTGCCAGACTCCTTCAAATTAGAGACAAAAAACAAATCTTTGGAGATTACATCACAAATTGGAACTGTCTTAGATGGCAGTTCAAATGTAAAAATAAAATAAATTATCTAAATTCAAAATATTTTATGTCATCCATCACAGTGACAAAAGCAGCTGCATTTTCTCCTTATGATCATAAGGTTAGAAAACAAGCTAATTATTTTTTAGCAGACAGTTTCAGGAAAGGTATGCCTTCTTAGGCCTACCCTCTTTTGCTCCATCAAAAGTATATTTTAAAAGGGGTTCTTTGATGATCTTTAATCCAGGCAGTAACTACAGAGAGGAAAACAATGACTTGTAGTATAGTTGAAATTTTAGAAACCTTTAAATTTACCATACACAGCTCTCTGACATTTTTCCTGAGAGGCTTAAAGTTTAACTCCTAATTCTGCCTCTTCCTTGAGGGATGGGAAGGATGTAGTCTGGTATTTAAGAATGTAATCTCTGGAGCCAGAGGTCTGGGGTCATGGTTCCTTGGCTAGCATTGTCTCCTTGGTCATGTCACTTATCCCTGCTATGGCTGAGTTTGCCATCTGTGAAACAGGAATGATAAGTGCACCGACCTCAGTGGGGTGGAGCAGGGCTTGCACGAGATGTGTTTCTGGCACAAAACAGGCTTTCTACAAATTCTTGCTTGCAGTAATGGAATGCACGTATCTCCACTTTGTTTTCCAAAATAGATTTAACTATTAGGAAAATTCTGCATCTCATAAACACACAAGGGATACTTTCTTTTTTAAGCTATAAATATACCTGATTATGATAACAGTGTTGAAAACATTTCCACTAAGGACCCCAGTCAACAATTTTATCACCTGAATTTCTGCTTTTTAGTTCACAGACCAACATAGATCATTTTCCCTTAATGTACCATAAAATGGTTACCCAAATGATGACAAGCAGGAAGAAATTAAAACTCAGGGAGCCCCCAAGTGTGGGTATTTCCAAAACAACAGAGATTAATCTTACTATTGTTCTGTTTTTCTAAAGAATCTCAAACATTGACCCCACAGCTATACATTTGTGACTTGCTATGTTTGAACCACTACAACTACTTTGTGTTGAGTGTCAAAGATGAATGGGAGCAGCCCCTGCTGTTAAGAATCTCAAGGGACTCAAGTGTAATGAGGGGTCTCCTTATGTGTAAGCTGGGGTGATGAAAGTGCCACAGTGGTAGTTATAGCAGCAAAAGGCTCTCAATGGCCTGGTGTCTGCCTGTACCTCTGATCTCATCCTGGGCTCCCACTCATGACATGTTCCAGTCACACTGGCCTTCACCGTTATTGTAAAGCATGCCAAGTCTGCTCCAACCTCAGAGACTTACACTTCCCTCTGCCTGGATTCTTTTTCCCATGAGGTTCACAACGTTGGCTTCTTCTTATCATTTAAATCTCAGGTCAAGTGCTCCTCCTCAGTGAAAGCATCCCTGACCAACTGGTCTTAAGTAGCTAACTGCATCAGTTTACAGACGTAGTGGCTTCAGCAATATGAATTTATTTTTTAACATCTTTATTGCAGTATAATTGCTTTACAATGGTGTGTTAGTTTCTGCTGTATAACAAAGTGAATCAGTTATACATATACATATATTCCCATATCTCCTCCTTCTTGCGTCTGCCTCCCACCCTACCTATCCCACCTCTCTAGGTGGTCACAAAGCACCGAGCTGATCTCCCTGTGCTATGCAGCTGCTTCCCACTGGCTATCTATTTTACATTTGGTAGTGCATATATGTCCATGCTACTCTCTCACTTCATCTCAGCTTACCCTCCCTCCTCCCCATGTCCTCAAGTCCATTCTCTACATCTGCGTCTTTATTCCTGTCCTGCCCTTAGGTTCTTCAGAACCTTTTTTTTTTTTTTAGACTCCATATATATGTGTGAGCATACGGTATTGTTTTCTCTTTCTGACTGACTTCACTCTGTATGACAGACTCTAGGTCCATCCACCTCACTACAAATAATAAAGTGATAACTCAATTTCGTTCTTTTTATGGCTGGGTAATATTCCAACAATATGAATTTATAATCTTACAGTTCAGTAGGTCAGAGGTCCAACACCCATCTCACAGGTGTCAAATATCAGCAGGGCTGTGTTTCTTTCGGAACAACCTTGGTGAGAATCTGTTTCCTTGTCTTTCCCAGATTCTAGGAAATCCTTGGCTCATGGTCCCTTTCTTCCATGCTCAAAACCAGCAGTGTTGGGTCTTCCCTGGTGGCACAGTGGTTAAGAATCCGCCTGCCAATGCAGGGGACATGGGTTCGTGCCCCGGTCCGGGAAGATCCCACATGCCGCGGAGTGGCTGGGCCCATGAGCCATGGCCACTGAGCCTGCGCGTCCGGAGCCTGTGATCGCAATGGGAGAGGCCACGACAGTGAGAGGCCCACGCACCGTGATGAAGAGTGGCCCCCGCTCGCCGCAACTGGAGAAAGCCCTCGCACAGAAACGAAGACGCAACAGCCAAAAATAAATAAATAAATTATTTTTTAAAAAACCCCAAAAGCCAACAATGTTGCATCCTTTCCGCCTTTATTAATCATCATTCTCTCTCTCTTTCTCTTCTCCCCTCACACTTTGACCAGAGCTGGGAAATGTTCTCCTTTTTTAAGGACTTGTGATTAGACTGGATGCACCTGAATAATCCAGCATAATCTCCCCATATCAAAGTTCTTAATCTTAATCACATCTGTAACATCTCTTTTGCCATGTAAAATAACATGATCACAGATTCCCAGGGTTACAGTGTGGACATCTTTGGGGTCTCATAGTTCTGTCTAACACACTGCCACACTTAACTCTCCCCTAGTCTCTGTTATATTGCCTTTTTATTTCTTATTATTTTTTGTAGCATCATATGAAATCCTCTTATTTATTTTTTTGCTCTTGTTTATTTATTTACTTATAATTTACTTATTAGTACACATTCCTTTATTATATGAAAGTCCCTTCATCTACCCATTTCCCCGACACTATTCTGTAATATTGAGAATAAGAATTTGGTCTCTACCTTGATGACAGCAGCACCCCCAACCCCTAGAGCAGTTTCTGGCATAACATAGGCACTCAATGAATTCCCTGTTAAATGAATAAATAAACTCAGCTTTGGTAACTGATGTAAGCTTTAGAGAAAAGGTGCTCCCTAAATTAAGTCTCGAAGATAGGTAAGGAGATTATGGGGTGAAAATTAGGGATTGGACCTTCCAGCCTGTGCAAGAGAAAGCAACATCACTGTAGAATGACAACAGTGATCTTGGAGGAGTGGCCAAGGATGAGAGAGGCTGAAAAAAATGAGTCAGAGGCAAATCACCAAAGACTTTTCAGACTTCATGTTGCATGTAATGAGAGCCATTGAAGATTTAGGTTTGTTTGAATTTTCTTTATTTTGGCTGCATTGGGTCTTTGTTGCTGCGTGTGGGCTTTCTCTGATTGCAGTGAGCGGGGCTACTCTTCATTGCAGTGCACGGGCTTCTCATTGCGGTGGCTTCTCCTGTTGCAGAGCATGGGCTCTAGGTGCACGGGCTTCAGTAGTTGTGGCATGCAGGCTCAGTAGTTGTGGCACATGGGCTTAGTTGCTCTGCGGCATGTGGGATCTTCCCGGACCAGGGATCGAACAAGAGTCCCCTGCATTGGCAGGATCACTGCACCACCAAGGAAGTCTCACAGACCTTGTAATTCTTGAAAGAATTCTATGGTAGTTATACCTAAGAAGCTCATTGCATGGTACTGAGGTAGTAGAAATTATATGTAAAGAGAGTTTTATTTATAAAACTCCTGAGGATTTTTCAATAAATTACGATGATGTCACAGTTATTTTCTGTTTCATCACTGGGTCATCTGACAATAATGATGTCTATAATTCATTACTCCCTGTAAGTACGGTGATAGGTAGCACTCAGATCTATTGTCTGATCTCAGCAGAGAAAAGCTATTAACCTGTGTCACCATATCTCTGCAGCCAGGAATGAATCTTTGGGGAAGTAGAGAGTCCTGTGGGCCATGGCAGCTCACTGTTCTGGCTGACTGGAAACAATAAACAACCTTTTCATTTTTTAACTCTCACTACAGCTGGGCTCGGTTCGAAGACTGCAGTTTCCCGGCCAGGTCTCCCATACACATTCTTATCCTCCACTTCCAAATTCTGAGAGTACATCAGCCATCCCAACTGCTTGCTATCATTCCAAAAAAGAAAGGCCTGCCTTGGGATAATACTTTCAGTTGTGACAGAATACCCTGGATTGGGAGTTGTCTTGTAAAGGATCTCTTCAAAAGATGATTACACTTTCTTACTAGGTGGAACCTTTGAAAAGTGGGTAAGAAATTCATTCTTTGTGTCGTGCTTTAGGAAGCACGATATGTAGTAGATACGAGCATCATCTCTGGATCGAGTACCAGCTCTGCCATTTTGAATTCTGCCAATAGTACCTCAATATTATATTTTCTCTGGTCCTCAGTTTCCTCATGTGGGACATGGAAGCAATAAAGCAACCATTTCATAGGGTTGTTGTGAGCTTAAATAAGGCATATAAGAGAATGAGACTTGCAATGTAAGTTCTGTGAGGGTGAGAGAAATTTGACTCCACTCTTACATATCCAGTTCAGTACAGAAGTTTTTAAAGCATGGTCTGGGGACTCCTAAGGGATCCCCAAGACTCTGGCAGGGTGGGGTCATGAGGTCAAAACTATTTTAGTAAAAATACTAGGACACTATTTGCCTTTTTTATCTCATTCTCACATGAGTGCAGAATGGAATTTTCCAGAAACTAGATGGTGAGAGATATTGCAGTAGATAGAATGAGGAAGCAGACATGAGAAAATCCAGCTGCCTTCTATTAAAGAGATTTGCAAGATTATAAAACAATGACTCTCTTCTCACTAACTTCATTTTGCTTTGGAAAAAATAGTTTTTCACATTAAAATGTTTTATGTTAACGTGTAATGGATTTATATTATTACGGTTAAGAGAATTAATAAATACACATTTTAATGTACTTTTTAATACAGTAAATATCAATGGCTACAGCTCACATAATCAAAGTTTCTTTGAGGCCTTAAACAATTTCTAAGAGTGTAAAGGGGTCCTGAGACCAAGAAAACCAAGAACCACTAATTTAGCACAAGCCTGGCACATGGTAACCACTTAACAAAATAATGATTGGATTGCTAGAATAGGGCTTGGCTTAGGGTAAGTGCTCAATAAATGAGTGTTCCACTGCTGCTGCTGCTGGTGCTGCTGATGTGTTGACGGTGGTGATGAAAATCATGATGTGAAGTTTGCTGGGAGCCTTCTATATGACTGGAGTAAATATAACAGTAATTTTTAATAGAAACCTTACCTTGCCTTAGGCATGGCAGACGTTAGAGTTTAATGTAACACAGAATTATTTTCAGCGTTTAGACTCTCTTTTTCTTAGCTTATTCTTTTCCTAATGGGGTTGCTCATTCTCATCCTACCAGAAGCACTTTGGAATTGAGCCAAATTCAGAATGCTAGGTATGGCACCAGATTGAATGATACGAATCAGGATCTCTGTGTTCCACAAATTAAGGAGTCATGGACATGTACTTAATATTTACTGTTAAAACTAGAGGGAGAACATGCCTCTAAAGCTTCTCAACAGACAGGGTGATGGAGGTTTCCATGCCCGCAATCCTCCTCTCAATTCTCCTTCCTTCTGCATTGTCTAGTCCAGCTACTAGAACACAGACTTACATTTTGTCTAGATATGCCACTACACTGGCTCTCCAGGAAGAAAAACATTTCTGGGTAGTGTTTGCTGATTTCCACGGTGTAAATACTCCCACCATGACCGGTTTCAAGCTGCTTCTATGATGTTACTAACCTCCAAGTTGGGAGGAAAAACATATAATCAGCTCATAGTTGGTTTGAGCTGGTCCCCAGCATATCACTGGTGCTGGCCCTGCACTCCGACATTAAGTTCAATTAAGTTCTGGCACTAAGTTCAACTACTTGCCTGGCTTTCCTAGAGCTTTGATCATTGGTCCCAACCTCTCACCCAATTTTGCTGCCCCAATACCTCCAAATAGTCAGTATCCTCAGGTCCCAAGATTATCTCCTGCTACTTCTGCTTTTGCACTTTGCCAAACTATCACCTCTGGGTTCTAAAATCCCTTCTTCATCCTTCTGCTTATTCACTTGCTATGCAATTTTTTATTGACAAACTAAAGGGCTTCTTCCTCAGTAAAATCTTCTCTGATCACATAAAAGTATCACTAATGTCTTTCCTCTGAAATGATGGGACATATTAAAGGATAATATCTAATCTGAATAATGGTGAGATTATTGGTTATCCAAAATATATCTATATGGTGTTGTGGAAACAGCTCAGCACTGCTTAGAGAGAACTGCATTCCTCCCTCGCTGCTAATATACTGAGTGGTCATTGGCAAATCACTCAGATGCTCTGAGCCTTGATTTTCTCATTTGTAAAATGAAGGCAATGGAATACATGATTTCAAAGAAATCAAAGAAAGAACATCAGCCATTCTTTATTTCTTTCAAAGAGAGAACACTTTTCTTTCCTTAAATTCCACTATTCTATAGTCAGCATACTTTATATAAACAAAAATCCTATGACCTACTCCCATTAAAGTTCAATATCCTTTTGATTTTAAAACACGTAAATTCACCATGTTCTATTTTTTTTAATTTTTAAAATTTATTTAATTTTTTTTTATACAGCAGGTTCTTATTAGTCATCAGTTTTATCCACATCAGTGTATACATGTCAATCCCAATCGCCCAGTTCATCACATCAACATCCCCACCCCCCACCGCTTTCCCCCCTTGGTGTCCATATGTTGGTTCTCTACATCTGTGTCTCAATTTCTGCCCTATAAACTGGTTCATCTGTACCATTTTTCTAGGTTCCACATATATGCGTTAATATACAATATTTGTTTTTCTCTTTCTGACTTACTTCACTCTGTATGACAGTCTCTAGATCCATCCACGTCTACAAATGACTCAATTTCATTCCTTTCTATGGCTGAGTAATATTCCATTGTATATATGTACCACACCTTCTTTATCCATTCATCTGTCGATGGGCATTTAGGTTGCTTCCATGACCCGGCTATTGTAAATAGTGCTGCAGTGAACAGTGGGGTGCATGTGTCTTTTTGAATTATGGTTTTCTCTGGGTATATGCCCAGTAGTGGGATTGCTGGACCATATGGTAATTCTATTTTTAGTTTTTTAAGGAACATCTATACTGTTCTCCATAGTGGCTGTATCAATTTACATTCCCACCAACAGTGCAAGAGGGTTCCCTTTTCTCCACACCCTCTCTAGCATTCGTTGTTTGTATATTTTCTGATGATCCCATTCTAACTGGTGTGAGATGATACCTCAATGTAGTTTTGATTTTCGTTTCTCTAATAATTAGTGATGTTGAGCAGCTTTTCAGGTGCTTCTTGGCCATCTGTGTGTCTTCTTTGGAGAAATGTCTATTTAGGTCTTCTGCCCATTTTTGGATTGGGTTGTTTGTTTTCTTAATATTGAGCTGCATGAGCTGTTTATATATCTTGGAGATTAATCCTTTGTCCATTGATTCATTTGCAAATATTTTCTCCCATTCTGAGGGTTGTCTTTTTGTCTTATGGTTTCCTTTGCTGTGCAAAAGCTTTTAAGTTTCATTAGGTCCCATTTGTTTATTTTTATTTCCATTACTCTAGGAGGTGGATCAAAAAAGATCTTGCTGTGATTTATGTCAAAGAGTGTTCTTCCTATGTTTTTCTCTAAGAGTTTTATAGTGTTCAGTCTTACATTGAGGTCTCTAATCCATTTTGAGTTTATTTTTGTGTATGGTGTTAGGGAATGTTCTCATTTCATTCTTTTACATGTAGCTGTCCAGTTTTCCCAGCACCACTTATTGAAGAGGCTGTCTTTTCTCCATTGTATATCCTTGCCTCCTTTGTCATAGATTAGTTGACCATAGGTGCATGGGTTTATCTCTGGGCTTTCTATCCTGTTCCACTGATCTATGTTTCTGTTTTTGTGCCAGTACCATATTGTCTTGATTACTGTAGCTTTGTAGTATAGTCAGAAGTCAGGGAGTCTGATTCCTCTGGCTCCGTTTTTTTCCCTTAAGACTGCTTTGGCTATTCGGGGTCTTTTGTGTCTCCATACAAATTTTAAGATTTTTTGTTCTAGTTCCATAAAAAATGCCATTGGTAATTTGATAGGGATTGCATTGAATCTGTAGATTGCTTTGGGTAGTAGAGTCATTTTCACAATATTGATTCTTCCAATCCAAGAACACACCATGTTCTATTTTATAATTACCCATTCCTAATATTTCATGCTAAGAATAATTCTGTTCACCATAAGCTTTCATCTCAGTTCCTCTGTAAGGTCATCCTCACCCCTTTCCAATATATAAAACAATCTGTAAGTGCTTTTGATGAGTGATTAAAATGAATCTTAAAATAATAATGTTTAACTAACTTTATAAAAATGATTTTGTCAAAGAACTAAAAGGAAAAAGGTGCCCATGCAGGAAACTCCTTAAAATGAAAGTCTGTGATTCTTAAATATTTTTAACATGCTGCTGATGAATTATTTTCTATATGACCTCAAGGTCTAAAAGGAGCCACTAGGAAAAAATGATTTGAGAAAGTATTTTGTTCACATGCAGTTTCATGGGAATTATATGATGATGTGGTAGGATTAAGTATAATATTGATTGGTAAGACCAAATGATATGTTTTTTTATTTCAACTTTATTAAGGTATAATTGACATACAAAATTGTAAGATTAAATTGTACCATGTGGTGATTTGATATAGGTATACATTGTGAAAAAATTCTCCCCATCTAGTTAATAAACACATCCATCACCTCACATATTCATCTATTTTTTTTTTTTTGGTGTGAACTTTTAAGTTCTACTCTCTTAGCAAATTTCAGTTGTGCAACATAGTATCATCAACTATAGTCATCATGTTATACATCAGATCCTCAGAACTTATTCATCTTATAGCTAAAAGTTTGTACCTGTTTACCAACCTCTCCCTATTTCCCCCACCCTCCACCCCTGGCAACCACTTTTCTACTCTGTTTTTATGTTTGACTTTTGTTTTAGATTCCACATAGCCAAACCATATTCTGAAATAAAACAAAACTAATCTATGATTAAGTCCCACAGTTCCTTCTTTTATATCTTTCTTTCATCATCACTAAACTCAAGTCTAGTTCCAATCATTTTGGAATCTTGTGCTTATTTTCTCCTTGCTCCTGTTAACTCACAGTGTGTGGTGAGGTAATTGCAAGGCAAGGAGCTGTGTTTAATCCTTTTTTTGCATGGTTTGACCTGGCATTCTGAAATGCATAATTTCATGTACAGAGACAAGCAGAATGACTCAAGCTAATATTGAATGCAAATTTTTAGCTTGTTTCTCAGCATGCTAGGTAGTAAAATCAAGGATCTACAGGTTGTAAGTGAATTTACAGGTCATCTATTTCCTTGCAACTTACAGTGTAGTTAGGAACCAGCAGCATCAGCAGCATCAGTTTGTTCAAAATGTAGAACCTCAGACCTCATCTCAGACCTGCTGAATCACTCTGTCTTAACAAGGTCCCCAGGTGATTTGCTTACTTGCAATGTACCACCTCTGATTAAGTGGCAAACCAGCCTCTACTTGAGTGTGTGCAGTCACAGGAACTCATTCCAATTCCTTCTTCCTCCAGAGCATTCTAACCAGTACTTGAGATTCATTTGGAAATATTATTTTAATGGTAGCTTTCTGTTGCTCAAATGAATCACTTGATTCCACATGTATTACTCCAGGATTTGTAGCCAAACACAATATGAATTTTTCCATTCTTATTTTCCAGTCTTCTTTATATGGTGCCTCTACTCTAACAAAATTGACTACCTTAAAAGGACCCTAAAAAAACTGATGTACCTGTGTCACATAACAACCCTAGCAGTCAGTTCTGTAGGTATCCTGTTCTGTATCATTCTTCCTCTCTGGAACCCTCTTTCCCTATTGCTCTGCTTGTGTAGATTCTACTCACCCATGAAACCCCACCTCAGTGCTCTCCAGAGGAAAATCCTACTCACCTGTACTTCCAAAGACATTCACTGGAGCAGGGCCAAAGGACCAGTGCCTTATTGATGTGTTCCATTTAACCTGTATGGGGGCTTTAGAAAATGAGAATTTCAGTGCCTTTAAACAGGACATGCACCGTCTACTTTGACCACAGTCCTCACTTTTTGTATCATCCTTGAACAGATTCATACATTTACAATACCAGCTTTTCATTTAGCATCCTTTTTTTTTTTTTTTTTTTGTGGTACGCGGGCCTCTCACTGTTGTGGCCTCTCCCGTTGTGGAGCACAGGCTCCGGACGCGCAGGCTCAGTGGCCATGGCTCACAGACCTAGCCGCTCTGTGGCACGTGGGATCTTCCCGGACCAGGGCATGAACCCGTGTCCCCTGCATCGGCAGGTGGACTCTCAACCACTGCGCCACCAGGGAAGCCCATTTAGCATCCTTTGACTTAGTAATTCTCACCTAAATAGAGGGCTCCTCCAATGCTCTTAGCCCAATTCCCAAATTATACACAATTTTTCTTTCCACATTTAATCTTTTGACCACACTCTTTCACCTGTATTAGTCTGCATAGGCTGCAATAACAAAATACCACAGATTGGGTGGCTTAAATAACATAAATTTATTTTCTCAAATTTCTGGAAGCTAGAAGTCCAAGACTGAGGTGCTGTCAGAGTTGGTATCTGGTGAGACCTCTTTTCTTCGCTTATAGGCAGTCACCTTCTCATTTCGTCCTCACAGGTCTCTTCTCTGTGCATGCACAGAGAGAGAGAGAGATCTCTGGTGTCTCTTCCTCTTCTTATAAAGGACACCAGTTCTATCAAATTAGGTCCCACATTTATGACCTCATTCACTTTAGTTACCTCCTTAAGGGCGCTATCTCCTACTATAGTCACAGGGGTTAGAGCTTCAACATATGAATTTGCCGGGGGGTGGGGGGCATAACTCAGTCCATAACGTTATCAAAACACATTTGTATCCTAAAGAATCACACATGATATTGTACAAAGTTCCTCTATCTTTATCATCTAAGGAGTTTATCATCTAAAACATTCATGCAGACTTGCTATCTGAACTGAGGGCAGTATCAGGGCTGTTTTCTACACCAATAGCAATTCACAGGAAACAGAAACAAGCTGGTTTCAGCTTAGTTGCCACTGACATAGAGACAGCAACAATAATGCCTGCTCACAGAGGGTTTGCTATGTGCTAGACACTGCTGTAAGCATTTTTACATATATACAGTTATAGACTTTTGGCTTCATGACATCGTATGATAAAAGTACTGCTTATATTGTTCCTGTATTACTGATGAAAAAACTGATACATGCTAAGTAAACGGATTGTCTAAAGTTACACATTAGAACATGCATGGCTGGGATTCAAGACCAGACTGTTTGGCTCCTAGGTCTGTGCTCTTGGCCACTAAACCATAATCTGCTACTCAGCAATGGAGACAAAGGGATGGGGTGGACTTTATTGGAAAGGATTATTGCACAGCCCCAATGTAAATGTATATTCAATCATACATATATATTCATCTCACATATATTTAAGTAGTAATCAGCATTAAAAGTTTAAAAATACATTCATTGATAGACCAATTTATTGTCCAAACTTGAAACTCTGGGTAAAATGGGGGTGCTGTTCATAATTGTGCTAGAGCAATAGGAGTAAACAGAGTATCCCAGGCAAAATAACATGTACAGTCACACCATTTATTTGGCCTCTACCATATGCCAGTACTATGCTAACAACTTTACGCATGCAATCCTTATAAAATCCCTCTAAGGTATGTATTGTTATCCCCATTTTACAGGTGAAGAAACTGAGGACTGAAAAGGTCAGTTAACTTGCCCAAAGACACAACTAATAAGTAGTATAGCTAGTATTTAAACTAGGTCTGCCTGAATCCAAAACAGTGCTCTTAACTAGCACCCAATATCACTTTCCTCTTCCTACAGATAGCAAACAAGTTATGGATGCTCCAGACAATTATATCTGATTATAAATTCAGGGAAATAATTAGGTATTTATTAGGCTTAGAAATTTACTTGTCTGAAGAAAATGCTTAGCAGTTTTGCAATTTGGGGCTCATCACAGTCATACAAAGTTATCTGCAAAGAGAAAGTTCAAAAAGGAAAAAAAAGTAAGATCTTTGTGAGTTTTGGATCAAATTTAATAGGTTACATCTGTTCATTCATTCATTAACTCATCAGTTATTGTTGAAGATGCTGAGAATTATACCCTGAGGAAATTTATATTTCAGTTGGAAGAACAAGATATACACAAGAAATTTAAACAACAGACATATGGTATCAGGAAGGAACATATTTAAATGTCAAATGAGAGTCGTAGGCAATAATGCTGGATGTTCATAGGAGGATAAGTTCATTGTAAGTTGATGAGGTCAGGGAAAGTCTCATGGAAGAATTACACCTCAAGGGATGGCCTCTTATGATTTGCTACTCAGTATAGCATGCTCTCCCTGTTTTAATTGTTTTTATCATTGTTAAGTATGGTAAGGCCAACAAATCAGGAGATGATTGCCACCGAAATGATAGTTTGTTACTCATAGTTCCATGAAGATGGGGCATGCCACATCATGGAGGGCCACAGGGAGAAGCACCAGAGTCAGTTAGGAAACAGAGGGAGTAGGGGAAAACATGGACCAGAGTCTTTATTAGGTTTCCATGGGAAGAAATGAGAGAGACAGAGTAAGCAGGCTTAGGACTGGCTAGGTTAAATAATTTCAGTGGGTTCTGGGGCATAGGGGCTGTCCCTAGTTGTCTGGAAACCTGTCCCTGGGCTGATTAGGCTGGTGGATAGTAGCCCAGGGTGTGAGGACCTGATAAAGGAGGTGACTTTAAAGGAGGAGCTCAGGCATATGAGCTCTGGATTGATTGGTTTACATTTGAAAGGTATCCTAATGGACGAGTTGTTTACTATGTCTTGGAATTGGCTAGCCCTGAAAGGAACAGTCCCTCCAGGGTCAGTAAGACCCCAAATGTCAAAGCATCAGAATACAGAAAATAAAACACATGGTTAACACATTTCCTAAGAAACTCAGAAGTGTTTTTGTCTTAGTCTGCAACAGGAACATTTGTCTTTGTACTTTCCATAGGAGGCTAAGGGAGGGAAATTTGAACAATCTGATCATCCTGCAATAGTACCTCCAGCTTACACTCTTAAAGATAACAGTGCATAAGGGCATCACGGGCACAAAGGAAGATTAATGGGAAATCCAAAGCTACTGATAAGAAAGTCCTTCCCCATGCATTTCTCTCTCTCTTCCTATAGTAAAGCTAGAGATGCTCTCTAGAGATTGTATATAGGCTTTAATTCATCAACCAAGATGTTCACTGATGACAAAACTGGTAGACTTCTGCTGGACTGTCACATAGATGGCTCTGAGTTTAGCAGATAGGGCATCTCTTCTAGGGTTTTGACTGCTTTGCCAAATTCCTGATTTCTCAGGAAGAAAAGTCAAAGTGCAGCAGCAGTCTGGCCCATTTCCTCTCAAAAAGCTTGACAAGCACTCACTGGTTTGCAGTGGAGCATGAGTATGAGTGCATGCACAAGTACATAGGCACACACGTGCATACACATGCACACATGCATGCAAGCTCAAAACAGCAGATGACAGAATACTTCGACCTAGATCCCAGTCAATACATGTCTGAACCACAAGCAATTTTCTCCCCTTTCAGTGTGACTGGAAGCCTCACATCGTTATAGGAAGTTAGGGAATGTGGTGAGGATTTACATAGGTGTTTGTTTATTTAAGGATCATAGGCAAAATCTTAAACAAGGGAAAGAGGACAAAGGCATGGATAATTTAAAACAGCAAATAATCCAGAATCCATTTTTATAATGCAAAATTACTATTCAAAACTGATTTCTGGCTTCTGGTTATCCTTGACTGCCAATGCACTCAAAAGAATGAGTTGCCAAGAAGTTGATTGAAAGCTCTGTGTTGCTGAATCAAGCTGGCTTGCTCACTGTAGGTGGAAGGGAAGGATCTTGAGCCATTTCATTTACAGATCCCCAGCTGTCACTATACAGAGGTCTTTTCTCTTGGTGTGTCAGATTTCCCAATGTCCTAACTGGGGAGGTAGGTGTAGGTATAAACTTAGTTGCTGGGGTTCTGGGATGCAAGAGGGAAAGAGGAGCTGAAGAGATGCACCATTCATTATAGACTAGTTTTCTTTATTCACCAGTTTTCAGATGGGATTCCTCCTACTGCAACCAACTGTGATCATTCTCTACTCTAGAAAGTAAACTTCTCAGCTTCCTTTACAGTGAGGGAGGGGAAGCTGCCTGACTGCTTGGGCTGGAGGAAGGAACCCAAGGTATTAGCTGTTCCTTGAGCAGAATTTCAGTCAATCCCATTTCCAACTGTATTTGCGCTGTTGCCTCCAGACATACCTGCTGAGTCTGTTGAACTTCTATAGCAAGAATCAGCTTGCTTCTTCTTAGTTTCTCCCACTGCAAACACCGATGTCTGCTAAGACAACTACTACACTGATCCATTACTGTCCCAGTTGTAAAATTCTCTTGTCTTCTCTTGAATGCTGTCATCACCTCTCTTCTTTTCTAGGTTCATGATATTTGAGAGAGTGAGGGGTAGGACCATCTGTTAAAGAGGGATGAGTTAATCATACTCCTCGGTTCATGACACATCAACATTGTTTTCCAAGACAAGGGTCTTCTCTTGTATATTTTTTATATGTATATTTATTCTCTTCTATCCTTCTCCCACTCCCATCTCTTTCCCATCTTTTTCTTCAAAGGCAGTGATACCTTGTAGGTTTAATGCATATGTTTTTATTTGACTTCTTAGAAATGTGTATTTTTGTTTCATGTATATGAATTTAAACTTATACATATGGTATTGTGTTATAGTTCTTATTCAATTTCTTGCCTTTTTTCCAGCATAATGTTTTTAAGATCCAACCACATTACCATGTTTATATGCAGTGATTTGTATCTTTTCTTATTTCTTTTTTTGGTAATTCCTTTAATCATGGTTCTATCAATTAGAGTTCCATATTAGTTTTATTTCTTAAAAGATACCTATATTTCACTCTACAATCTCCAGTTTTAGGGGTTTTCTTAATGGAGCAAGAACCTGAAGATGTTTTTCAAACAATTCGAGTGCACAATTATCCCAGATTTTCCTAACTGCTCAGATCTAATCCAAGGGTAATTATTTTTGAGGTTCTTTTCAAAATTCCTTTCCTGACTATTCTTAGTTCTTACTGAGAAAATAATTTTCTTTCAAATTCATATTTTAATAAGCATTGGCAAAATGTGATCAAATTAGATCATTGCAACAACAAACACAACTAGCCTAATCCAGTTTGAGTGTAAACACAACAGGATCTTGATAAATGTACAACTCAACTCAAGGGAGATGTATGTCAGCATAGTAGAGAACAGTGACTATGAATTATGAACACAAGCATTAGTTTACAGAGAGTCCTCTAAGAAAATGTCTACTATAGTTTTTGTTTGCTTGCTTGTCTTTGAAAACACCCAATTTAATTCCTTTTTGTCTAATTTACTTGGGTTCTATTGTGCTTAAATAAGAGTAGCTCCATAACAGGACAAAACAGATGTCTTAAAAGCTGAAAGGAAGATACAGGTACTGTTGTGAGATTATTTATTCCAAATATGTGGTATCAAAGTTCTATCAAATCAAATCTCCTCTTTCACATAGGATTTAAAATGGAATAATGGGGGACTTCCCTGGTGGTCCAGTGATTAAGATTCTGCTCACTTCCACTGCAGGGGGCACAGGTTCAATCCCTGGTCGCGGAACTAAGATCCTGCATGCCACACATGCAGCCCCAAAAAACAAATAACAAACAAACAAATAAATAAATAAGTAAAATGGGATCATGGTTGAAGAACAACTAAAGAGATGTTTGAACCGAAAAACAAATAATACAAGGCTTTGGGTTATTTCTGACCATCATCCACCCAGGCAGATTCATTTTCCCAGTCTGTGTTCTCAGTGGCAGTTCCAGTACCATCTCAGGTGAATCCTCATGTTCTTCTAGAAAAATTGTCCTTAAAATGTTACAAAGGACCTCTCTTCCAAGAAACATAAAACATTCTATGGACATTATCTCATTCTCTCTTCAAATGTCTTCCACAAGGGATAGATCAATGACAAATTGATGCTCTGTTTTACAAGAAAGGAAACCAAGGCTCAGAACAGAAATTGGTTATTCAGAGACCACACCACAAAGGTGACAGGAGTTGACTGACAACAGTCTGGTGCCACTTTTTATGGAAACTCCTCTTCTCATTCCACTAATAAAAAAGCAAAGGGAAAATAGACACATGGATAAAGTTAACCACATGTGTGACACTGGTGTCACAATCCTTATTGTTTTAATCTAACATGACTAATCTAAGAAGTGTTTATTGAATTAATGTTGAAGGCTCTTTTTCTCCTAAGCCTAAAGAAGACATTACTTTGTTGCTGTTTTTAATTAACACTTGTAAAACAGAAATACATACAGCTGATTCACTTTGTTATACAGCAGTAACTAACACAATATTATAAAGCAACTACACTCCAATAAAGATGTTAAAAAAAAAGAAATGGAGTGATAAAGCACAAATTAATAAATAAAGCAGTAGCACATGGCAAGGTTTTAAGTTTTCTTGTGTTTTAGCACCCTAGGATATTTCTTGTCATATGGAACTTTTATCTACCAATGATGAGCTAGCAAACAACCACCCAGGAAGGGCACACGAATTTAAATTTCAAAGGCAAAGAAAATATAAATGAAAAATAATCATCCTACCATTTCCAAGAAATTTTTATTAAATTTTACACTTAGGTCAGGTCTTAAAGGAAATTTGCAGCAAAGAGGAAGCAAATATTTATACCTGTGGTCTATTCAAAACCAAATTGAAATAAAATTAAATAGAAATCAAACCTATTTTCATGTGTATCAGGAGCCTCAGTTTGAATCTAAACTATGTTTTTCTTCAGATTCATTCCTCTTGGCAGAACTGAAGACTGTGGTTCAAGAATCCCAAGAGTCTATCCAGACAAGGCTGAAGACCTCTACTCTGGGAGGAAGGGGTTCCTCGTCCTAAGGGAAGACCCATGTAAAGTGCTCCCTTTAGGTTGAAGAATAATGGGACAGGGTGTGAGAGGATGGCGTCTCCCTCCAATGGCAAGTCAGGCACTAAGACCAGAGGCAGCCCAAGGTCATGATGGCTGGAAGCAGAGCCATTGTCTGCTGTGGCAGTGACAAATCATCGCCAGATGAGACTCATTTCTCTATGCTTTTGATTCCCATCATGATGAAAAATGCAAGATTTTAATAAGGTTGCAGAACAAATGGAACTGATTTATAGTTTACAGTTACATAGTTCATATTGTGCATTGCTATATTTCCCATTTCTAATTGTTGCATTTTGTTTTCCTTCTAGGACAAGAGTACACAAACTCTATAAAGGGATAGGCAGCAAATATTTTAGGCTTTCTGTGTCACATGGGTCTGTGTAGCAGATTCTCCTTTGTGTTTTGAGCTTAAAACCTTTTAAAAGTATTAAAATCATTCTTAGCTTACTGATCAAACAAAATCAGGCCATGGGCTGACCCTTGAACTAGGACACTGGGCACTTGTGGAGCGTATCGTGATAGTCTGGGGCTTGGTGAGCCTCCTTTCTACCTTACCTCCTCCCTCTTCCACAATTATGACTCTTGCTTGGTCAAGTCATCCAGGTGCCTTTCCCCAATCTTGGAGAATCATATCTGAGACACTGAGTTGTGATTGAGACTAAATAAAGAGAGAATTCTGCTTTACTGGAGACTTAGGAAGAAATGCCTGTCCTCCGAGGTCCAGAACACAGTGACGAGGTGCAGGGGATTCTCCCATTTCAGGTAAATATGAAAATATGGACACCACACAGCGGCTCTTAACAATGAGCTGACCGGCATACAAGAATCCTACAGAAGAAAGGAGGAGATGCCTGAGGCTCTGCAGGTGTGCCAAGCATACAGATATCCACCTGGCAAGCCCTGGCTATGGATCTCATGCTAGAAATTAAAATAGAAAGGGAATGAAATGACAGGTGTCACGTGGGAGCTAGCAGAACTCTGTTTGCAATCACATGTAAGACCCCACCTGGCGACATCTAGAAAAAAAGGCAGCAGGAACTTTTACAGGAGGGTGGGGTCAGAACCAAAGAAACACTCTTTCCTATTGTTAGTGTTAGCCAATTTTATATTTTAATTGCCTGGAGAAACACAAGTTTGTCAGATTGGTTCTGGTGTAGTTTCCTCTCACAGAAATGGAAGCAATCTTTTTCAAATAAGAGACTAGTGTTGTGAGATCAGGAAACCAATGTGCTGGTCTACTCATGCTACTCAATAGCTGCATAACTTTGGAAAAGTCCCTTGATTTCTCTTGGCCTTGGGCTTGTTCCTCCATATAGCAAGGGGCTAAGACAAAAATGTCTAAGGAATCTTCTCATTTTAAATGTGTTATGTAATAGCTTAATATTAAGCCATTAATTAATTAACAGTTGTTTATTAAATCACCCATCATGTTCCAAACATGGTGCTAAGTAATGAGGCTACTGAGAGAGAGTCTTTTCCCTTAAGAATCTCTCTAAAAGTAAACTAATAATTACAACACAGGTTATTAAAAGTTAGGATAGAGGTATACCCTCGTTGCCACCCTGGTTGTTAGAGGACAGAACCTTCCGTAGAAATCAGAACCTAGGCCAGAGCTCCTGTGTTAGCATTTTATTGAGGAGCAAGAAGGAGAGAAGAAGGGAAAACAAAGGTTTTAAGAAACACAGCTAACATTTTGGTCACACTAGACTTCTCCAGAAAGCTGTATGGACACCTCTATGCTTTAGAATAGTCTGAATGGGTTTAGGGCACAGGGAGGAAGAGATAGGAATAAGCCTGTCTCTCACTGGTTGAAGTTCATACTATAAAAGGAATCCCCTGCCTTGCATTTCTGGATTATATGACCTCACCCCAGGGCCGGAGCATCAGTACTCAGGCCCCACTGCAAGGTGCTTCATTTGACTCTGAAGTGGTTGGGGTAGCTGAAACTCAGGGGGCGCAGTGGGTCAGGCTCTGGAACCAGGGTCTTTGCAGTGCCATCACAGTGGGTGTGATGGAGCCATGCCAGAGCCAGTCCTCACCTGGGAAAGGCTGAGAAAGATGGCACGTTAGGAGTTGTGGTGATGGTAGAGGAGGGTTCTCCTCTAAGCGAGTGAACGAGGCCTGCAAAGTAGGTGAGTCCCAGTGAATCTGGAGAGGTGCAAAACTTGGGGCCAAAACAGACTAAGGCAGAGTTGAAAAGGCTGCCCAGAGGAGGTAGGCGATGCTTGAATTGCTCCTGGAAAGAAATAAGGAATTTCCTGGTAGACAAGCTAGAGGTGAGTGAGAGGTCATGGGGGTCAAGGGGATTGGTAACAAGCAGTTTTCACAGTGAGAGAATCGTATTTGCAAAGGCATAGGGTGTAAAAGGGTATCAACAGTCTAATGAGCTGCAAGCATCACCAGGGTGGGAATGGTGGTGCATGAACAACCAGAAGCCTCTTCACTCTGAACAGCCATTCTACCATCACCAATTACCAACCAGAAACTGAACCTACATGGGGCGGGCAAAATGGGACAGATTTTATTACATACAAATGTCATGTTGGAGAAATGACTCCTTGTCATCATTTATTTATTCAAACAATTCATTGAACAAATATTTGTTTTATGCCTACTGTGTATAAACCATTTTATCGTACTCAAGATTTAGACCACAGAAGGAAAGTCTGCATTCTACATAAGCTGCTTTCTTTAGATAATCTGACCCAAGGACATTTCCAGTGACTGCTCTTCAATCTTTTTAATTTCCCCTGTCCACGGTTTTAACGATCAGTGAGATACATATAGATTTAATTCCCACGTTTTCCTGACAGGGATTCATTAATTCTTTATTCTATAGCTAACACTCTCATATCGTGCCATCTGTGAAATGAGAATGGCGATTTGTTAATTAAATACTGACTCTTGGAGTGTTTTTAAACACTGACACATTCAGTCATGAACAGACTACTGCTCTTTTCTTGCCTCTGAGCAATGATAACACACAGTCAATTGTTGTTCCCTCGAAGAAAATGTGTAAAGGGATTTTTATTCACAACTTCGAATATCATCATTTGAATTCACATGAAGAATATTTCAGTGAGCCTTGAGGTTTTGTGGTTGGTTTTTTTTTGGCTGTGTTGGGTCTTCGTTGCTGTGCACAGGCTTTCTCTAGTTGCAGCGAGCGGGGGCTACTCTTTGTTGCAGTGTACAGGCTTCTCATTGCAGTGGCTTCTCTTGTTGCAGAGCACCGTCTCTAGGCTCATGAACTTCAGCAGTTGAGGCATGAGGGCTCAGTAGTTGTGGCTTGCAGGCTTAGCTGCTTCATGACATGTGGGATCTTCCCGGACCAGGGCTGGAAACAGTTTCCCCTGCACTAGCAGGCAGATTCTTAACCACTGAGCCACCAGGGAAGACCGAGCCTTGAGTTTTTACTAGGCCATTTGTGCTGCTGGATTTAGATGTCTAGGGATGAAGCAGAGTTGGTATGCCCACCATGACTCACTGTCCTTCCTCTGCTCAGGTCCTTCCTTCTTTATTGGGCTTAAAGGTCATGGCTCATTATTGCAACACTTTTTTGTATACACCCACAACTCCTTACATGTTTTCCCAGTCTATTCTGAAAAACATCTCCAATTCTGATTAATCCAACTTTGCTTACTCCACACCTATACTTGTGCTGTTGGTGGGGAAAAAAAAAACACACACACAACTGTGCTGACATATCTCACTTTAAATTTCATGACCAGTAATCTCTCACATGGGCCTTTGGCACTGCCTAGAAGGTCAACTATACGTCCCTTATCCTTTCCTTCTCTCAATCTTCTAGACAGGTATTTAATACTCTCCCCTTTTACAAAGCTCAAGTATCTCCTCCTTCATCCTAACTCTAGGTCGATGGCTTTGGTTTCTATTTCTCTAAGACAGTAGAATCAGTAAGAAGGAAACTACACACTCCCAACCACATCTACCAGCCTACTTGCACCTGTGCTCCTATACATTCACACTCCTCCTGTTAAACAAGGCATAAATTGTCTGGACTCCTATATAAGGACAATCCTCTACTTGTCACTGAACCCCATTCTCTTCATCTGCATTCAAGGATATCATTACAACCATTCTCTTTCCTCTCCCCTGCATTATCAATTTTCACTCTCTCCATAGTTCCTTCCCATCAACCTATATATCTGCGTTATTTCTCCCACTTTAAAAGAAAAGATAAAACCTCTCTTGACCATATTCTCCTTCCTCTCCTTCTCACATTTCTGTTCCCATTAACCCCATTCCTCTCCTCCCACTCACCCATAAAACCCCATGCGGGTTTTTGCTCCCCAAGACAGTCAAAGTAATTCTTGTCATGATCACCAATTTGTAAGTCTGATGGCCAATTCTCAATTCTTATTTTACTGAACCCATCAGCAGGATTTAACTGAATTGATCACTTCTGCTTCATAAGGCATGTTCTTTACTCGCTTTTTCGGACATCTAATTCTCTCCCTACTACCTCACCGACTCCTCTTTTTCAGCCTCTTTGGCTGATTTTTCACACCTCTTTGACCTCTAAATGTTGGAGTGCTCCTGCGTAAGTCTTTCTCTTTTCTATTTACATTCTCTTTCTAGGGGACTTCATCCTGTCTTGTGGCTTTAAATACCTTCTACATTCTGACAATGTCCAATTTCTACCTCCAAACTGAAACTTCCCCTGTAATTTCAGATTCACATATCCAACCACATACTAAACATTTATATGTTGTGTCTAAAGGGCATCTCAAACTTAATATATCTACAACTTCTGTTCTCTTCCTCCACTCCACGACTCCCTTGACTCCCTTGACCCCATCCTTCCTATGTTGGTAATTGCCAATGCATTCTTCCTGTTGCTCAAGACAAAGACAGTTCAGTAATCATTAGTTTTTAATTGAGATATAATTCACCACCATAAAATTCACTCTTTTAAAGTATACAATTCAAAGGTTGTTAGCATATTCACAAGGCTGTGCAACCATCATCACTATCTAATTTCATTTCAATCACTCTTTTTTTGTTTTGTTTTTGTTGTTGTAAGGGTATTTGTAGAAAAATGCAAATTAAAATCACAGTGATATACCACTACCCACTTATCAGAATGGCTAATATAAAAAATAGTGACAACACCCAATATTGTCAAGGATGCAGAGAAACTGAATCACTCATACGTTGCTGACACACATGCAAAATTATATAGTCACTTTGGAAAACAGTTCAGTAGTTTTTTGTTTGTTTGTTTGTTTGCTGTTTCAGTCATTCTTGACTCCAATTTTTTACACACTCTACATTCAATCATCAGCAATTTCGGTTAACTTTACACTCAAAATATATCCAGAATCTAAACATTTCTCATCATTTACACTGTTATAAAATTGTGATATGTCATGAATATTATAGAAATAATGTCCTACTGGGCTCCTTGCTTCTCACCCTTGTTCTCCTCTCAACAAAGCAGCCACAGGGAGCCTATTAAAAATCTAAGTCATTTTAACATATTAAATCTTCCTAACCATGAATATAGGATAGCTTTCTGGTTTTGGTATCTTTTTAAATTTCTTTCATCAATGTTTTGTAGTTTTCAGTGTATATCTCTTTTACCTCTTACTGTATTCTTAAGAACTATTTTATCCTATTTGGTGCTATTATAAATGGGATTATTTTCTGAATTTTCTTTCAGATAGTTTGTTATTGGTGTATAGAAACAGCTGATTTTTGTATGTTGATTTTGTATACTCTAACTTCACTGAATCTGTTTATTACTTCTAACAGTTTTTTGTGGAGTATTTAGGATTTTCTATATATAAGATCATGCTTCTGTAAATGGGGATAATTTTACTTATTTCTTTCTGATTTAGATGCCTTTATTTCTTTGTCTTGCCTAATTTCTGGCTAGGAATTCAAGTACTGTGCTGAATAGAAGTTGTGAGAGTGAGCATGCTTACCTTATTCTAGATCTTAGTGAAAAAGCTTTCAGTTTTTCACTGTTGAATACGATGTTAGCTTTGGGCTGTTCATAATGGCCTTTATTATACTTTCCTTCTGTTCCTAGTTTGTTGAGATTTATTGTTTAATTGAGGTATACTTGATTTACAATGTTGTAATGCTGTGTTAGTTTCAGGTGGACAGCAAAGTGATTCAGATATATATATATATTCCTTTTCAGATTCTTTTCCATTTTAGGTTATTGCAAGATATTGAATATAGTTCCCTGTGCTATACAGTAGGTCCTTGTTGTTTATCTATTTTATATGTAGTAGTGTATATCTGTTAATCCCAAACTCCTAATTTATCCCCTCCCCCCACTTTCCCCTTTGGTAACCATAAGTTTGTTTTCTATGTCTGTGAGTCTATGTCTTCTTGTAAATAAGTTCATTTGTATCATTTTTTAGATTCCACATATAAGTTATATCATATGATATTTATGTTTCTTTGTTTGCCTTACTTCGCTTAGTATGAGAATCTCTAGGTCCATCCATGTTGCTGCAAATGACATTACTTCATTCTTTTTATGGCTGAGTAATATTCCATTGTATACATATATCACATCTTCTTTATCCATTCCTCTGTCAATGGACACTTAAGTTGCTTTCATGTCTTTGCTATTGTAAATAGTGCTGTTATGTACATTAGGGTGCACCTATCTTTCCGAATTAAAATTTTAGAAAAAAATAGACAATTTTTTTAATCATGAAAAGGTGTTGAATTTTGTCAAATGCTTTTTCTTCATCTGTTGAAACAATTTTGTAATTTTCATCCTTTATGCTGTTAATGTGGTGTATTATATTAATTGATTTGCATATGTTGAACCATCCTTGCATCCCAGGGGTAAATCCCAGTTGGTCATGGTGCATGATCCTTTTACTGTGATCTGGAATTTTTCAGTGTGATGTTGGATTGGATGGTTTTGATAGTATTTTCTTGAGGATTTTTTCATCTATATATTAATCAGGGATATTGGCCTGTAGTTTTCTTTTCTCATGTATATTTGTCTGGTTTTGGTATCAAGGTAATGTTGACTTCCTAAAATGAGTTTCACTGGTCTCTCTTCTTCAATTTTTTGGAAGAATTTGAGAAGGCTTGGCACCAATTGTTATTTAAATATTGGGCAGAATTCACCAGTAAAGCCACCTGGTCCTGGGCTTTCTTTGTTGGGATATTTCCAATTATTGACTTAATCTCCTTACTCATTATTGATCAGTTCAGATTTGCTATTACACCATAATTCAGTCTTAGTAAGTTGTATGCTTCTAGGAACTTATCTTGTTTCTGAAATCAATCTTGAGAAAGAACAAAGCTAAAGACATCATACTTCCCAATTTAAAAACATATTACAAAGTTGCAGTAATTAAAACAGTATGGTACTGGTGTAAAGAAAGACATATTGACTAGAGAGCCCAAAATCAACCCATGCATATATGGTCAATTTATCTTCAACAAGGTTTCCAATAATACACAATGGAGAAAGGATAGTCTCTTCAACAACTGGTGTGGAGGGAAATTCCCTGGCAGTCAAGTGGTTAGGACTCCATACGTTCATTGCTCACGGCCCAGGTTCAATCCCTGGTTGGGGAACTAAGATCCTGCAAGCCGTGTGGTATGGCCAAAAAAAGTTAATAAAAATTAAAACATAAATACATCTACACGTGGAACAACTCCTACAGAATACCTACTGAACACTGGCAGAAGACCTCAGACTTCCCAAAAGGCAAGAAACTCCCCACGTACCTGGGTAGGGAAAAAGAAAAAAGAATGTTAAACAGAGACAAAAGAATAGGGACCAGACCTGCACCAGTGGGAGGGAGCTGTGAAGGAGGAAAGGTTTCCACACACTAGGAAGCCCCTTCGCAGGCGGAGACTGTGGGTGGTGGAGGCAGGAAGCTTCGGAGCCGCAGAGAACAGCACAACAACAGGGGTGCGGGGGGCAAAGCGGAGAGATTCCCGCACAGAGGATCGGTGCTGACCAGCACTCACCAGCCCAAGAGGCTTGTCTGCTCACCGGCCGGGGTGGGCAGGGCTAGGAGTTGAGGCTCTGGCTTCGGAGGTTGGATCCCAAGGACAGGACTAGGGTTGGCAGCGTGAACACAGCCTGAAGGGGTTAGTGCACCACAGCTAGCCGGGAGGGAGTCCGGGAAAAAGTCTGGACCTGCCAAAGAGGCAAGAGACTTTTTCTTCCCTCTTTGTGGCTAACAGCGCAAAGCCCAGAGACGGGCATAAGACGCTAAGGCTGCTGCTGCCGCCACCAAGAAGCCTGTGTGCGAGCACAGGTCACTCTCCACACCCTCCTTCTGGGAAGCCTGTGCAGCCCGCCACTGCCAGGGTCCTGGGACCCAAGGACAACTTCCCTGGGAAAAGGCACAGCGCGCCTCAGGCTGGTGTAATGTCACACCAGCCTCTGCCGCTGCAGGCTCGTACTGCACTCCGTGCCCCTCCCTCCCCCCGGCCTGAGTGAGCTTCCCCCCGGCCTGAGTGAGCCAGAGTCCCCGAAGCAGCTGCTCCTTTCACCCCATCCTGTCTGAGGGAAGAACAAACGCCCTCCGGCGACCTACACGCAGAGGTGGGGTCAAATCCAAAGCTGAGCCCCGGGAGCTATGAGAACAAAGAAGAGAAAAGGGAGTCCCTCCCAGCAGACTCAGAAGCAGCGGATTAAAGCTCCACAATCAACTTGATGTACCCTGCATCTGTGGAATACATGAATAGATAACGAATCATCCAAAATTGTGGAGGTGGACTTTGAGAGCAAGATTTATGATTTTTTCCCCGTTTCTTCTTTTTGTGAGTGTGTATGTGTATGATTCTGTGTGAGATCTTGTCTGTATAGCTTTGCTTCCACAAGTTGTCCTAGAGTTCTATCCGTCAGGTATTTAAAAATTTTTTTCTTAAAAATTATTTTTTATTTTAATAACTCTATTTTATTTTCTAACATTATTTTATTTTATCTTCTTTCTTTCTTTCTTTCCTTCCTTCCCTCCCACCTCCCTCCCTCCCTTCTTCCTTCCTTCCTTCCTTCCTTCCTTCCTTCCTTTCTTCCTTCCTTCCTTCCTTCCTTCCTTCCTTCCTTTCTTTCTTTCTTTCTTTCATTCTTTCTTTCTACTATTTTTCCCTTTTATTCTGAGCCATGTGGATGAAAGGATCTTGGTGCTGCAGCAAGGAGTCAGTCCTGTGCCTCTGAGGTGGGAGAGCCAACTTCAGGACACTGGTCAACAAGAGACCTCTCAGCGCCACATAATATCAAATGGCGAAAATCTCCCAGAGATCTGCATCTCAACACCAGCACCCAGCTTCACTCAACAACCAGCAAGCTACAGTGCTAGACACCCTATGCCAAACAACTAGCAAGACAGGAACACAACACCACCCATTAGCAGAGAGGCTGCCTAAAATCATAATACGTCCACAGACACCCCAAAACACACCACCAGATATGGACGTGCTCACCAGAAAGACAAGACCCAGCCTAATCCACCAGAACACAGGCACTAGTCCCCTCCACCAGGAAGCCTATACAACCCACTGAACCAACCTTAGCCACTGGTGACAGACATCAAAAGCAATGGGAACTATGAACCTGCAGACTGCAAAAAGGAGACCCCAAACACAGTAAGATAAGCAAAATGAGAAGACAGAAAAACACATAGCAGATGAAGGAGCAAGATAAAAACCCACCAGACCTAACAAATGAAGAGGAAATAGGCAGTCTACCTGAAAAAGAATTCAGAATAATGATAGTAAAGATGATCCAAAAATCTTGGAAATAGAATAGACAAAATGCAAGAAACATTTAACAAGTACCTAGAAGAACTAAAGACGAAACAAGCAATGATGAACAACACAATAAATGAAATTAAAAATACGCTAGATGGGATCAATAGCAGAATAACTGAGGCAGAAGAAAGGATAAGTGACCTGGAAGATAAAATAGTGGAAATAACTACTGCAGAGCAGAATAAAGAAAAAAGAATGATAAGAACTGAGGATAGTCTCAGAGACCTCTGGGACAACATTAAACATGCCAACATTCAAATTATAGGGGTCCCAGAACAAGAATAGAAAAAGAAAGGGACTGAGAAAATATTTGAAGAGATTATAGTTGAAAACTTCCCTAATATGGGAAAGGAAATAGTTAATCAAGTCCAGGAAGCACAGAGAGTCCCATACAGGATAAATACAAGGAGAAATATGCCAAGACACATATTAATCAAACTGTCAAAAATTAAATACAAACAAAACATATTAAAAGCAGCAAGGGAAAAACAAAAAATAACACACAAGGGAATCCCCATAAGGTTAACAGCTGATCTTTCAGCAGAAACTCTGCAAGCCAGAAGGGAATGGCAGGACATATTTAAAGTGATGAAAGAGAAAAACCTGCAACCAAGATTACTCTACCCAGCAAGGATCTCATTCAGATTTGATGGAGAAATTAAAACTTTTACAGACAAGCAAAAGCTGAGAGAGTTCAGCCCCACCAAATCAGCTTTACAACAAATGCTACAGGAACTTCTCTAGGCAAGAAACACAAGCGAAGGAAAAGACCTACAATAACAACACAAAACAATTAAGAAAATGGTAA
The DNA here is from genome assembly GCF_003676395.1 of Aethalodelphis obliquidens. Lineage (NCBI taxonomy): Eukaryota > Metazoa > Chordata > Mammalia > Artiodactyla > Delphinidae > Aethalodelphis > Aethalodelphis obliquidens. The sequence goes on from NW_020837945.1 coordinate 55,915,473, forward strand.
TAGGAACATACATATGGATAATTAACTTAAATGTAAATGGACTAAATGCTCCCACCAAAAGACACAGACTGGATGAATGGATACAAAAACAAGACCCATATATATGCTGTCTACAAGAGACCCACTTCAGACCTAGGGACACATACAGACTGCAAGTGAGGGGATGGAAAAAGATATTCCATGCAAATGGAAATCAAAAGAAACCTGGAGTAGCAATTCTCATATCAGGCAAAACAGACTTTAAAATAAAGACTATTACAAGAGAAAAAGAAGGACACTACATGATGATCAAGGGATCGATCCAAGAAGAAGATATAACAATTGTAAATATTTATACACCCAACATAGGAGCACCTCAATACATAAGGCAAATTCTAACAGCCATAAAAGGGGAAATCGACAGTAACACATTCATAGTAGGGGACTTTAACACCCCACTTTCACCAATGGACAGATCATCCAAAATGAAAATAAATAACGAAACACAAGCTTTAAATGATAAGTTGAAAAAGACGGACTTAATTGATATTTATAGAACATTCCATCCAAAAACAACAGAATACACATTTTTCTAAAGTGCTCATGGAACATTCTGCAGGATAGATCATATCTTGGGTCACAAATCTAGGCTTGGTAAATTTAAAGAAAATTGAAATTGTATCAAGTTTCTTTTCTGACCACAATGCTCTGAGACTACATAACAATTACAGGAAAAGATCTGTAAAAAATACAAACACATGGAGGTTAAATAATACACTACTTAATAATGAAGTGATCACTGAAGAAAACAAAGAGGAAATAAAAACATACCTAAAAACAAATGACAATGGAGACAAGATGACACAAAACCTATAGGATACAGCAGAAGCAGTTCTAAGATGGAAGTTTACAGCAATACAATCCTACCTTAAGAAACAGGAAACATCTCAAATAAACAACCTAACCTTGCACCTAAAGCAGTTAGAGAAAGAAGAACAAAAACACCGCAAAGTTAGCAGAAGGAAAGAAATCATAAAAATCACATCAGAAATAAATGAAAAAGAAATGAAGGAAACAGTAGCAAAGATCAATAAAACTAAAAGCTGGTTATTTGAGAAGATAAACAAAATTGATAAACCATTAGCTAGACTCATAAAGGAAAAAAAGGGAGAAGACTCAAATCAATAGAATTAGAAATGAAAAAGGAGAAGTAACAACTGACACTGCAGAAATACAAAAGATCATGAGAGATTACTACAAGCAACACTATGCCAATAAAATGGACAACCTGGAAGACATGGACAAATTCTTAGAGATGCACAACCTGCCAAGACTGAATCAGGAAGAAATAGAAAATATGAACAGACCACTCACAAGCACCGAAATTGAAACTGTGATTAAAAATCTTCCAACAAACAAAAGCCCAGGACCAGATGGCTTCACAGGTGAATTCTATCAAACATTTAGAGAAGAGCTAACACCTATCCTTCTCAAAAATCTTCCAAAATATAGCAGAGGGAGGAACACTCCCAAACTCATTCTACAAGGCCACCATCACCTTGATGCCAAAACCAGACAAGGATGTCTCAAAGAAAGAAAACTACAGGCCAATATCACTGATGAACATAGATGCAAAAATCCTCCACAAAATACTAGCAAACAGAATCTAACAGCACATTAAAAGGATCATACACCATGATCAAGTGGGCTTTATTCCAGGAATGCAAGGATTCTTCAATATACACAAATCAATCAACGTGATACACTATATTAACAAATTAAAGGAGAAAAACCATATGATCATCTGAATAGATACAGAGAAAGCTTTCGACAAAATTCAACACCCATTTATGATAAAAACCCTCCAGAAAGTAGGCATAGAGGGAACTTTCCTCAACATAATAAAGGCCATATATGACAAACCCACAGCCAACATCGTCCTCAATGGTGAAAAACTGAAACCATTTGCACTAAGATCAGGAACAAGACAAGGTTGCCCACTCTCACCACTCTTATTCAACATAGTTTTGGAAGTTTTAGCCACAGCAATCAGAGAAGAAAAGGAAATAAAGGGAATCCAATTTGGAAAAGTAGAAGTAAAGCTGTCACTGTTTGCAGATGACATGATACTCTACATAGAGAATCCTAAAGATGCTACCAGAGAACTACTAGAGCTAATCAATGAATTTGGTAGAGTTTCAGGATACAAAATTAATGCACAGAAATCTCTGGCATTCCTATTCACTAATGATGAAAAATCTGAAAGTGAAATCAAGTAAACACTCCCATTTACCATTGCAACAAAAAGCATAAAATATCTAGGAATAAACCTACCGAAGGAGACAAAAGACCTGTATGCAGAAAATCATAAGACACTGATGATGAAAGAAATTAAAGATGATGCAAATAGATGGAGAGATATACCATGTTCTTGGATTGGAAGAATCAACATTGTGAAAATGACTCTACTACCCAAAGCAATCTACAGATTCAATGCAATCCCTATCAAACTACCACTGCCATTTTTCACAGAACTAGAACAAAAAATTTCACAATTTGTATGGAAACACAAAAGACCCCGAATAGCCAGAGCAATCTTAAGAATGAAAAACGGAGCTGGAGGAATCAGGTTCCCTGAATTCAGATGATACTACAAAGCTACAGTAATCAAGATAGTACGGTACTAGCACAAAAACAGAAATATAGATCAATGCAACAGGATAGAAAGCCCAGAGATAAACCCACACACATATGGTCATGTTATCTTTGATAAAGGAGGCAGGAATGTACAGTGGAGAAAGGACAGCCTCTTCAATAAGTGGTGCTGGGAAAACTGGACAGGTACATGTAAAAGCATGAGATTAGATCACTCCCTAACACCATACACAAAAATAAGCTCAAAATGGATTAAAGACCTAAATATAAGGCCAGAAACTATCAAACTCTTAGAGGAAAACATAGGCAGAACACTCTATGACATAAATCACAGCAAGATCCTTTTTGACCCACCTGCTAGAGAAATGGAAATACAATCAAAAACAAACAAATGGGACCTAATGAAATTGCAAATCTTTTGCACAGCAAAGGAAACCATAAACAAGACCAAAAGACAACCCTCAGAATGGGAGAAAATATTTGCAAATGAAGCAACTGACAAAGGATTAATCTCCAAAATTTATAAGCAGCTCATGCAGCTCAGTAACAAAAAAACAAACAACCCAATCAAAAAATGGGCAGAAGACCTAAATAGACATTTCTCCAAAGAAGATATACAGACCGCCAACAAACACATGGAAGAATGCTTAACATCATCAATCATTAGAGAAATGCAAATCAAAACTACAATGAGATATCATTTCACACCACTCAGAATGGCCATCATCAAAAAATCTAGAAACAATAAATGCTGGAGAGGTTGTGGAGGAAAGGTAACACTCTTGCACTGCTGGTGGGAATGTGAATTGGTACAGCCACTATGGAGAACAGTATGGAGGTTCCTTAAAAAACTACAAATAGAACTACCATATGACCCAGCAATCCCACTACTGGGCATATACCCTGAGAAAATCATAATTCAAAAAGAGTCTGTACCAAAATGTTCATTGCAGCTCTATTTACAATAGCCCAGAGATGGAAACAACCTAAGCGTCCATCATCGGATGAATGGATAAAGAAGATGTGGCACATATATACAATGGAATACTACTCAGCCATAAAAAGAAACGAAATTGAGCTATTTGTAATGAGGTGGATGGACCTAGAGTCTGTCATACAGAGTGAAGTAAGTCAGAAAGAGAAAGACAAATACCGTATGCTAACACATATATATGGGAAAAAGGGAAAAAAATGTCATGAAGAACCTAGGTGTAAGACAGAAATAAAGACACAGACCTACTAGAAAATGGACTTGAGGATATGGGGAGGGGGAAGGGTAAGCTGTGACAAAGCGAGAGAGTGGCATGGACATATATACACTACCAAACTTAAATTAGATAGCTAGTGGGAAGCAGCTGCATAGCACAGGGAGATCAGCTCAGCGCTTTGTGACCACCTAGAGGGGTGGGATAGGGAGGGTGGGAGGGAGGGAGATGCAAGAGGGAAGAGATATGGGAACATATGTATATGTATAACTGATTCACTTTGTTATAAAGCAGAAACTAACACACCATTGTAAAGCAATTATACTCCAATAAAGATGTAAATAAATAAATAAAAATAAAATAATAGGCGGGCTTCCCTGGTTGCGCAGTTGTTGAGAATCTGCCTGCCAATGCAGGGGACACGGGTTCGAGCCCTCGTCTGGGTAGATCCCACAAGCCGCGGAGCAACTAAGCCCATGAGCCACAACTACTGAGCCTGCGCGTCTGGAGCCTGTGCTCTGCAACAAGAGAGGCCACGACAGTGAGAGGCCCATGCACCGCAATGAAGAGTGGCCCCCACTCCCTGCAAGTAGAGAAAGCCCTCGCACAGAAACGAAGACCCAACCCAGCCAACAATAAATAAATAAATAAATAATTTTATTTTTGAAATAAATAAATAAAAGAAACTGCAAAAAAAAAATTTGTGTGGGAAAATTGGATATCCACATGCAAAAAAATGAAATTGGACCTTTATCTTACACCATACAAAAAAATCAACACAAAATAGATTAAAGACTTAAATGTAGTACCTGAAGTTGTAAAATTCAAGAATAAAATATAGGGACAAATCTTCATGACATTGGTCTTGGCAATGATTTCATGACACCAAACACATGGATAATGAAAACAAAAATGGATACATCAAACTATAAAGCTTTGAAAAGTATAGGGAATAATCAACAAAGTGAAAAGCAACCTACAGAATGGGAGAAAATATTTGCAAACCATATATCAGATATGGGGTTAGTTTCCAAAATATATAAGGAATTTCTAAAACAATATCAAAAAATTAATAACAGAGTTTTTAAATGGACTAAAGACTTCAAGAGACATTTATCTGAAGAAAACATACAAATAATTTATAGATATATGAAAAGACACTCAACATCACTAGTCATCAGGGAAATGCAAACCAAAACTGGAATGAGATATCACCTCATACCTGTTAGGATGGCTATTATCAAAAAAACCAAAAGACAACAAGTGTTGGTGAGAATGTGGAGAAATTTGTACCCTCATACACTGTTGGTGGGGATGTAAAATAGTGCAGTCACTATAGAAAACAGTATGGAGATTCCTCAAGAAAGTAAAAATAGAACTACTGTATGATTCAGCAATCCCTCTCTGGGTATTTATCCAAGAGAATTGAAATCAGGATCTCGAAGAGACATTAGCATTCCAATGTTCACTGCAGCACTACTCATCAAAGCCAAGATGTGGTAACAACCTAAATGCCCATCGATGGATGAATGGATAAGAAAATGTGGTATATACATTCAACAGCATATAATTCATACTTAAAAAAATAAGGAAATTGGGCAATATGTGACAACATGGACAAATTGCAGGATATTATGCTAAATAAATTAAGTAGTCACAGAAGGACTAATACTGCATGATTCTTCCTATATGAGGTATCTAAAATAGTGAAACTCATAGAATCAGAAGGTAGAATGGTGTTCACCAGGGGCTGGGAAGAAGGAGGAAATGGAGAGTTGCTGATCAGTGGGCATAAAATCTCAGTTATGCAAGATGAATAAGTTCTAGAGATATGCTGTACGACATCGTCCCTATAGTAACTCTATTGTATTGTGCATTTAAAAACTTAAGAGAGTAGATCTTGTGTCAGGTGCTCTTGCTACATTTTTTTTTAAAAAGTGAATGTAGGCTTGTAGACGTGAGATCTCACACACAGAGCATAAAGTGATTGCAATTTCTTCAGATTGAAAGCAGACCAATAAGTACCAAAGCCCCCCAAATTTTTCTTTTGAAGAGTTTTAGTATAGCATGATCTTTTTTAGAAAAATCTAAAAAGTCATAGGAATCTTTTAGAAATACACTATATATGAAAAGAATATACATTTTATAAATTACCTTTAATTTCGTATTGGCACTTTATTAGTCTGCTCAACAAATATATCTTGAATACATAATATGTGCCAGGCTCTGTGCAAAGAAGTGAACAAAATAGACAAGGTTCCTGCCTTCATGAGACTTAGAGTCTAGACTGGTGTGGATTAATAAATATGGTAGCTACTACACACATGTGACTACTGAGCACCTACAATGTGGCTAATACAAACTGAAACATGATGTACCCAGGAGGCTCCTCAGGAGACTGGAATGGAAGACCCATCTCTCTCCTTCTCCAAATCCAAGAAAAAGAAATCTCTTTCCAAGGAGGAGCTGGTTACTAGTGATCTTGAAGAGACAGCTGGCAGTGGAACTCTTCCCAAGAGGAAGAAATCTTTCCCCAAAGAAGGACCAGTTAGTGACCCTGAAGAGTCAGGAAACAAGCGTGTCTCTAAGAAAAAGAGGAAATTCTCTTTCAAGGAGGAGCCACTCAGCAGTGAACCTGAAGAGGTTGTTGCCAGCAAGAGCAGTGGCTCTAAGAAAAAGAAAAAGCTCTGAAAGCTATCCCAGGAAAATTAGAATGGACATTTCCCTAGTGAGGCATAACTTGCAGAGATATTTCCCAACCCATCCCCTATAGCCCAATAAAAATAAAAACAAAACAAAGAAACAAAAAGAAATGCTATAAGTGTAAAATGCATTCTGAATTTCAAACACTTAATACCAAAAAAAGTTAAATATCTCATTAAATTTTTATATTGATTACCTGTTGAAATAATAATATTTTGGATATAATAGGTGAAGTAAAAATATTATTTTTTAAAGTCATTTGTGTTTACTCTTTTGTCATGTACCTGTCTTCATCCTTTACCCATTTTTCTGCTAGTTTGTTGGTCACTGTTTTCTTACATATTTGTAGATGCTCTTTAGGCAATGAAGCAAAGAATCTTGGTGAAAAAATTAAGTCCGATTATCTCAATACTCTTCAAAATCTGCCTTTGGCTTTCCTTCCCCTCAGAGTAAAATCTAAACTTTACAGTTTCTTCCAGATCCTGTGTGATCTGCTCCTCCGGTTCTCTGACCTCCTCTCTCATCACCCTTCTGCTGCTAATATGTCCCAGCCACATTAATCTCCTTGCTATTCTTCAAACATGCTAGCTATCCTCCTAACTCAGCCTGCCTGAATCTCAATTCCATCAGGTAGCCATATGGCTGCCTCCCTCACTTCCTCCAGGACTCTGCTCAAATGTCACCTTATGCATGAGTCCTTCACAGACACTTTACGTTAAACAACATTTACCAGAACTCCCAATACTCCTAGCCTGCTTTATTTTTTTTCCATAGTACTTCTTTCCATTTGGCATAACACCTATACTTTTATTTATGTACTTATTGTCTAACTCTTCACACCTAGTAAGTAAACTCCATGATGGTAGGGACTTTGTCCTAAAATAGTGCATGGCACATAATAAGCACACAATATTTATTTGTTGAATAAAAGAAAAAACAAAGAGAAATATGAACCAGCGTGGGGGCATGGGGGGGAGATAGACTAAGCAAATACACAGACACTACCTCTATACCAGGAGAACTGAATATGGGGATGTTTGTGAGGAACTGTGATGGGACTGATGGAAGAAAAAAGAAAGTTTAAGTAGTATAAGGAAATGAATATAAATGATTGCATACTGTGGTAAATAAATGACAAAGAGAGAGAGAGAACTCATATCTGAAAATGTTTAGCGAATACCATAATTGGCATAATAATGGCTTTTCATCCAAGCCTATTCAGTCTTTATCCCACATGTCCTAGATGGCCAAGAGAAAGGTAACAGAGGCTGGATGAAGGAGGAACATATTCTGACTTTTGGATACTTATTTAATTGTGAGACAGCAGTTTTTTGATTGTGCTATCTATCCTGCCTCCAAATATACAATTCAGCACTCAGTGTTGTCTCTGGAAACCATCTCCTGAGTTGTTGGGTATTCAAGTGTAAAAAAGATAAACTAGCATTAAGAAAGGAGAAATTTCCTCTAGAAGGTCATGTCTTAATAAACGAGGGCTATAACACCAGGAAAAATCTATTTCAAAAATTAAAATCAGAAGAAAGAAGAATTTTATGCTAAAAAGGAGGGGGGTCAGAAGGGAGACTGGCCACCAACAAGATAAAATATAGAAAAACAATCACGATTGTGTGAATCATTTCCAGAAGCATGTGAGTCAAAAGTGATGTGCATGTCTGAAGAGCTAGGCACCTGCAGAGGAATCCTTCTAGAGCAAGGAAAAAACAATATTAATAAAAGTTTATATTTATTGAACATTTGCTATGTGCCAGGTCCCTCCATAAACCTTTTATCCATGTTAATTCATTTAATTTTTACCATAGCCTTATCAAGTAAATATCATTATCTGAGAGACAGAGAGATTAAGTAACCTGTCCAAGGTTACATAATTACGAAATAGAACATCAAAAGAAGAAAAACACAGTTTCTGAATTGTAAGAGGCAATAATAACCCAAAAATATTTCTTTAGATACAGTTGTGACATCAGACCTGCTGCATGAAATGGTGCCAGAGGGGCAATGATTAAGAAAGAATATGCAGGAGACTGGCCAAGATGCCAGAGTAGGAAGAGCCCTAGGTCATTTCCTCTCGTGAGCACACCAAAATCACAACTATCTGCAGAATAACTATTAATGAACATGACCAGAATCTACCAGAAAAGATCTTCCCAAACTAAAGACATAAAGAAGGAACCACAACAAGATGGGTAGGAGGGGCAAACCCTCGATATAATCAAGTCCCACATCCCCAGGGGGGCAACCCACAAACTGGAGAAAAACTGTATTGTAAAGGTTCTCCCACAGGAGGGAGAGTTCTGAGCCCACATCAGGCTTCCCAGCCCAGGGGTCATGCACTGGGAAGACAAGCCACTGGAGCATTTGGCTTTGAAGGACAGCAAGCCTTAAATTTGGAAGTCCCAAAGGACTGGGGTAAATACAAACTTTACTCTTAAAAGATGCACATAAAATCTCATGCACACTGGGACCCAGGGCAAAAGCAGTAATTTGATAGGAGCCTGGGACAGATCTCCATGCTGGTCTTGGAAAGTTTCCTGGAGAGGCAAGTGTGGCTGTGGGTCATCTTGGGGACACAGACATGGGCGGCAGCCATATTTAGGAACGTTATACCATGGGAATACTGATTTGGGTGGGTGCCATCAGGGTATCCTCCCTCTAGCTCATTAGTGATAAGACCTGGCCCCACCCAATAGCCTGTAGGTGCCAGTGCTGGGATGCCTCAAGCCAAACAACTAACTGGGCAGGGACACAGCCCTACCCATAATCAGACAGGCCACCTAAGACTTCCTGGGCCCACAGCCACCTCTAGACATGCCTCTAGACTTGGCCCTGCCCACCAGAGGACCAACACCCAGCTCCACCCACCAGGGGACAGGCACCAGCACTGCTCTCCAGGAAGCCTGCACTAGCCTCCAGACCAGCCTCACCACCAGGGGGCAGACATCAGATGCAAGAAAACCACAATCCCACCACCTGCAGACCCAGCCTGCCCCAGCAGGCCAGACCCTACACTGGGACCAGCTGGGTTCCTAGTTTGCCTACTAGGAAGCCAACACAAGTTTCTGGAAACCCCAGATCCCATACCCAACTGTGTCAGGAACAAGCCTCCCACCCTACCAGTGATCTGACACCAGTCCTGGGATCCATGGGCCCTGCAGCCAGGTTCCAGGACCTGGCTCTGCCTGCAAGTCATCCAGCACTAACTCCAGAACCTGGTTTCAACCACTGGTGGGTGGAAAAGAGCCCTGGAGTCATCTGGACCCTGATTCCACCCACCAGTGAGCCAGCACTAGCTCTGGAGCTGCCTGGGAGTCTGCAGTTAGCCACCTTGTGACCTGGCCCCACCAACCAGCAACCAACAGCATGTGCACAAGGCAGGGCTTGGCAACTAAAAGGGCTAGAGGACAACAAAGCCTACAGACCACCCACACAGACAACTCGCCTCAACAGAAGGACCCACACAGCCCTCTTATGAGGAACTCGCAGAGCATATAGCTTGGGTGATGAGAGGGGAGTGCGATGCTGGGATGCAAGGGACATCTACAGAAAGTCATTTCTAAAAGGTCAAGAAATGTAACTAACCTACAACACACATAAAAATACAAATAGCAAATGAGACAGCAGAGGAACATATTCCAGATGAAGGAACAAGATAAAACACCAGAAAAGCTAAGTGAAGTAGAGAGAGGCAATCTATCCAAGAAAGAGTTCAGAGTAATGATCATGAAGATGATCAAAGAACTTGGGAGAAGAATGGATATACAGAGTGAGAAGTTAGAAAGTTTTTAACAAAGAGTTAGAAAATATAAAGAACAACCAAACAGAGATGAAGATACAATAACTGAAGTGAAAAATACACTAAAAGGAATCAATAGTAGACTAAATGTTACAGAGGAATGGATCAGTGAGCTGGAAGACAGAGTAGTGGAAATCACTGCTGCTGAACAGAAAAAGAAAAAAGAATGAAGAGAAATGAGGACAGTTTAAGAGAGCTCTGGGACAACAACAAGCACACTAATAGTCTCATTATAGAGGCTCCAGAAGGAAAAGAGAGAGAGAAAGGGGCTGAGAATATATTTGGAAACATAATAGCCGAAAATTTCACTTATCTGGGAAAGGAAACAGTCACCCAAGTTCAGAAAGCACAGAGAGTTCCATACAGGACTAACCCAAAGAAGAACACACCAAGACACATAGTAATTAAAATGACAAAAATTAAAGATAAAGAGAGAATATTAAAAGCAGCAAGCGAAAAGCAACAAATAACATACAAGGGAATTCCCATAAGGCTATCAGCTGATTTTTCAGCAGAAACTCCATAGGCCAGATGGGAGTAGCACAATATGTTTAAAAATATGAAAAGGAAAAACCAACAACCAAGAATACTCTACCCAGCAAAGCTCTTGTTCAGATTACATGGAGAGATCAAACACTTTTCAGACAAGCAAAAGCTGAAAGAGTTTAGCACCACCAAACCAGCTTTACAACAAATGTTACAGGAGCTTCTGTAGGCAAAAAAGAAAAGGCCACAACTAGAAACAAGAAAATTACAAAATGAAAAAGCTCACCAATAAAGGCAAACGTACAGTAAAGGCAGGAAATCATCCCCACACAAAGCTAGTATGGAGGTTAAAAGACAAAAGTAGTAAAATCATCTATAGTCACGATAAGCAGCTAAGGGATACACAGAACAATTAGATGTAAAATATGGTATCAAAAACAGCACTCTTGAGGGAAGGAGAGTACAAATGCAGGGTATCTAAAATGCATTTGAAATTAAAACACCTGGAAACTGCAAACCAAAAATCTATTAATAGATATACACACAAAAAAGAAAAAGGAATCCAAACATAACACTAAAGATAGTCATCAAATCACAAGAGAATAAAAAAAGAAGAAAGGGGAAAAAAATCTATAAAAACAAATCCAAAACAATTAAGAAAATGTCAATAAGAATATACACATTGATAATTACCTTACATGTAAATGGACTAAATGGTCCAACCAAAAGACATAGAGTGGTTGAATGGATACCAAAACAAGACCCATATATATGCTGCCTACCAGAGACTCATTTCAGATCTAGAGACACATATAGATTAAAAGTGAGGGGATGAAAAAAGGTATTCCATGCAAATGGAACTCAAAAGAAAGCCACCAGAGTAGCAATATTCATATCAAACAAAATAGACTTTAAAATAAAGACTGTTACAAGAGACAAAGAAAGATACTACATAATGATCAAGGGATCCATCCAAGAAGAAGATATAACAATTGTAAATATTTATGTACCCACCATAGGAGCACCTCAATACATAAGGCAAATATTAATGAGCATAAAAGGAGAAATCGACAATAACATAATAATAGGGGATTTTGCACCCCTCTTACATCAATGGACAGATCATCTAGACAGAAAATCAATAAGGAAACACTGGCCTTAATTACTCAATGACATTAGGCCAGATGAACTTACTTGAGTATTCCATCCAAAAGCAGCAGAATACACATTCTTTTCAAGTGTACAGGAAATATTCTCCAGGATAAATCACATACTGGGTCACAAAACAACCCTCAGTAAATTTAAGAAAATTGAAATATCAAGCATCTTCTCCTACCACAATTCTATGAGACTAGAAATCAACTACAAAAAATAAAAACAAAACAAAAAAACCCCATAAACACATGGAGGCTAAACAATATGCTCCTAAACAACCAGTGGATCACTGAAGAAATCAGAGGACATAAAAAATAGCTAGAGACAAATGAAAACGAAAATACAATGATACAAAACCTATGGGATGCAGCGAAAGCAGTTCTAAGACGGAAGTTTATAGCAATATAAGCTTACCTCAGGAAACAAGAAAAATCTCAAATAAGCAACCTACCTTACACCTAAAGGAACTAAAGATAAAAGAACAAACAAGCCCCAAAGTTTAGAAGGAAAGAAATCATAAAGATCAGAGCAGAAATAATTGAAATAAAGACAAAAAGAAACAATCAGTGAAACTAAGAGCTGGTTATTTGAAAAGAAGCAAAATTGATAAACCTTTAGCCAGACTGATCAAGAACAAAAGGAAGAGGGCCCAAATCATTAAAATCAGAAATGAAAAAGAAGTTACAACCAACACCACAGAAATACAGAGGATCATAAGAGACTACTATGAACAACTATATACCAATAAAATGGACAACCTAGAAGAAATGGAAAAATTCATAGAAAGGTACAATCTCCCAAGGAACCAGGAAGAAATAGAAAATATGAACAGACCAATTACTAGTAATGAAATTGAATCAGTAATTCTAAAACTCCCAACAAACAAAAGTCCAGAACCAGAAGCCTTCACAGATGATTTCTACCAAACATTTAGAGAAGAGTTAACACCTATCCTTCTGAAACTATTCCAAAAAATTACAGAGGAAGGAACACTTCCAAACTCATTCTATGAGACCAGCATCACCCTGATACCAAAACCAGACAAAGATCTCACACAAAAAAAGAAAATTAAGGGCCAATAACACTGATGAACATAAATCCTCAACATTCTCAACTAAATATTAGCAAACTGAATCCAACAACACATAAAAAGGATCATACACCATGATCAGGTTGGATTCATCCATGGGTCACAAGGATGGTTCAACATACACAAATCAATCAATATGATACACCACATCAACAAAAGAAAAGACAAAAACCGCATGATCATCTCAATAAGTACAGAAAAAGTTTTTGATAAAATTCAACAACCATTCATGATAAAAACTCTCACCAAGGAGGTATAGAGGGAACATATCTCAGCATAATGAAAGCTATTTATGACAAACCCACAGCCAACAAAATACTCAATGGTAAAAAAGCTGAAAGCCTTCCCACTAAAATCTGAAACAAGACAAAGATGTTCATTCTCACCACTTCTATTCAACATAGTATTGAAAGTCCTAGGTACAGCATCAGACAAGAAAAAGAAATAAAAGGTATCCAAATTGGAAGGGAATAAGTAAAATTGTCATTATACGCCAAGGACATGATACTATATATAGAAAACCCTAACAAGACTCCACATAAAAACTACTAGAACTGATAAACAAATTCAGCAAGGTAGCAGGATACAAGATTAACAAACAGAAATTTGTTGCATTTCTTTACACTAACAATGAAATATTAGAGATGGAAAGTAAAAAAAAAAAAAAGTAATCCCTTTTAAAAATCACATCAAAAAAAAAAAAAAACAAACTACTTACAAATAAACCTGACCAGAGAGGTGACAGACCTATATGCTGAGAATTAGGAAATTAAAGATGATTCAAAGAAATGGAAAGATATCCCATGCTCTTGGATTGGAAGAATGAATACTGACATATACATCAATGGAACAGAATAGAGATCCCACAAATAAACCCACATACTTATGGTAAATTAATCTACAACAAAGGAGGCAGGAATATACAATGGAGAAAAGACAGTTTCCTCAATAAATAGTGCTGGGGAAACTAGAGAGCTACATGTAAAAGAATGAAATTACAACATTCTTTAATATCTAACATTCACAAAAATAAACTCAAAATGGATTAAAGATCTAAATATAAGACCAGAAACTATAAAACTCCTAGAGGAAAACATAGGCAGGATACTCTTTGGCATAAATTGAAGCAATATTTTTTTGGATCTGTCTCCTAAAGCAAAGGAAATTAAAGCAAAAAATACATGAATAGGACCTAATTAAACTTAAAAGCATTTGCACAGCAAAGGAAACCATCAACAAAATGAAAAGACAACCTACTAAATGGGAGAAAATATTTGCAAATGATAGGACCAATAAGGGGTTAATATCCAACATATATAAACAGCTCATACAACTCAACATCAAAAAACAAACAACCTGGGCTTCCCTGGTGGCGCAGTGGTTGAGAGTCCACCTGCCGATGCAGGGGACACAGGTTCGTGCCCCGGTCCGGGAAGATGCCACATGCTGCAGAGCGGGTAGGCCCGTGAGCCACGGCCGCTGAGCCTGCGCGTCCGGAGCCTGTGCTCCGCAACGGGAGAGGCCACAACAGTGAGAGGCCCGCGTACCGCAAAACAAAACAAAACAGAACAAAACAAAACAAAACAAAAAAAACCTGATTACAAAATTGGCAAAAGAACTGAATAGGGCTTCCCTGGTGGCACAGTGGTTAAGAATCCAACTGCCAATGCAGGTGACACAGGTTCAAGCCCCGGTCCGGGAGGATCCCACATGACGCGGAGCGGCTGGGCCCGTGAGCCATGGCCGCTGAGCCTGCGCGTCCGGAGCCTGTGCTCCGCAGCGGGAGAGGCCACAACAGTGAGAGGCCCGCGTACCGCA
>NW_020837945.1:55930771-55990847 GCF_003676395.1 Aethalodelphis obliquidens
TTTTTTTTTTTTTTTTTTTTTTTTTTTGCGGTACGCGTGCCTCTCACTGTTGTGGCCTCTCCCATTGCAGAGCACAGGCTCCAGACGTGCAGGCTCAGTGGCCATGGCTCACGGGCCCAGCCGCTCCGCAGCATGTGGGATCTTCCCAGACCGGGGCATGAACCCGTGTCCCCTGCATCGGCAGGCAGACTCTCAACCACTGCGCCACCAGGGAAGCCCCCGTAGCAGCTTTATTTACAATTGCCAAGACATGGAAGCAACCTAAGTGTCCATCAACAGATGAGTGGATAAAGAAGATGTGATATATATCACACACACATATACATACAATGGAATACTACTCAGCCATAAAAAAAGAATGAAATTTTGCCATTTGCAGCAACTTGGATGGACTTGGAGGGCATTATGCTAAGTGAAATAAGTCAGACAGAGAAAGACAAATACTGTATGATATCACTTACATGTGGAATCTAAAAAAATAAAACAAACTAGCAAATGCAACAAAAAAGAAGCAAACTCACAGATATAGAGAACAAACTAGTGGTTACCAGTGGGGAGAGGGAAGAGGGGAGGGGTAATATAGGGATAGGGAATTAAGAGGTACAAGCTATTATGTATAAAACAGGCTATAAGAATATATTATATGACATGGGGAATATAGACAGTATTTTATAATAACTGTAAATGGAGTATAACTTTTAAAAATTGTGACTCACTATATTGTACACCTGCAATTTATATAATAGTTGTACATCAAGTATAGTTCAATTAAAAAAAAAAGAACATGGATTCCTAAAGAAGTTAAACGTTGAGTTACCCTATGACCCAGACATTCCATTTCTAGGCATAAACCCCCACAAAATGAAAATACATGTCCTCACAAAAACTTGTGCCTAAATGTTCACAACAGTGTTACAATAGCCGAAAAGTACAAGTAATTCAATTGTTCTTCAACTGATACAATAAGGAGCCACACAGGTGTGAGGACTCCAAAGAAAAGTTAGAGCTAGGAGAGCAGAAGGTGCTGGAGATGAGAACAGAGGGACCAGATCACATAGAGCCTTATAGGCCAAGTTAAGATATTTATTTTTTTAATATTAAATAAAAGAGGAGGCAAAAGAATTGAAAACAGGGACTCAGTTATATGTGAATGTTCACTGCAGCATTATTCACAAGTCAAAATGTGGAAACAAACAAAGCATCCTTCAAGAGATGAATGAATCAATAATTTGTGGTATATTCTTAAAATGGAATATTATTCAGTCATGAAAAGGAATGAAATTCTGATATATACAACATGGATAAATCTTGGAAATACTATGAAAAAAGCCAGATACAAAAGGACAAAAATTGTATGATTCCATTTGTATGAAACATCTAGAATAGATAAATTTATAGAGAAAGAAGGTAGATTATATGTTAGTAGACACTGTGATGAGGGGAAGTGAGAAGTTATTGCTTAATGGTTATAGAGTTTCTGTTTGTGAAGATGAAAAAGTTTTAGAAGCAGATAGTGGTGATAGCTGCACAGTATGAATGTACTTAATTTCACAGAATTGTACACTTAAAATGGTTAAAATGGCAAATTTTATGTTATATCTATTTTTACCATAATAACACATTAAAAAAAGAAAAAAAGGGAAGCTATTGGACTTCCCTTGTTGTCCAGTGGTTAAGACCCTGTGCTTCCAATGCAGGGGGCACAGGTTCAATCCCTGGTCAGGGAACTAAGATCCCAAGTGGCACGTGGTGCCGCCGGAAAAAAAAAAAAAAAAGGAAATCCATTAACAAGTTTACAATAGGCTGTGTAGGAGTGTGGGGCATGACATGATCAAATTTAGGTTTTGCAAAGATCACTTTGGTTTTAGGGTTTTAGTATAGAAGAAGGATTGAATGAGTTGCAGGATATATGTGAGGAGACCAGTTAGATTTGCAGTGGGGGTGGACAGAAGTGGACAGATTTGAGATGTACAAATTTTATTTTTTATTTATATAAAGTTTGGCTTGGTGATTGGGTGAGAGGTAGGGAGGTAATAAAGATGTCAGTCTAGGCAATGTTGGAATAAGTCCAACTGTGAGTATGATGCATTGTGTGATGTCCGTGGAGTGATATCAAGTAGAGAGTTTGTCATATGAGTCTGGAGCCCAATGGAAATGTATAGACTAGAGATATAAAACAAAGACTTGAATCTCTCTTCTAAAAACTGTGATATTGTTGAGACCACAAGACGCGACAATATGGACAAGTTAGGAAAAAATACAAAATTATAGTTGATTAAATACCAAAATGTTTGGTATCCAATAATAATTTTTTAAAACTATGGAAATATAGAAAAGCGAAAGACAAATGTAGTCCAGAATTAGTAGAATATATTACTAGAGGGATGGAATTAGTGGTCCCTGGGAAGATAGGCAAGATTTGGTTTATCTGAGAGAAGGCACAAATTTCAACAGGGCCAGTGGTGGAAAAGCTGTACTAATTAGTGAGAGACTTAAAAGGCTCAGCAAATATAGAACTAAAGAAAGAACTGGGGCTATGATAGATGGTATAACACAGTTATACATCACCACCCATTGGGCACTTCAGACCATGGACTTAAGTCCAGGGAAGGCCAGGTGTGCTGGCCTCTCACCCCAGTGCCTCTGAAGCAGCCTGGCTTCCTAGCAGGACTCCAGCTCTCCTGCTGAACCTCTGTTCTGAGAGCCAACCATCACGCCCAACTTGGCGCTAAGAGCCTCACCACTCTGCAGAGCACTCTTGCTGTTCCCTGTAGGTGAGGACACCTGGCCTTGGGAAAGAGCCATTAAAGACCCAGGGCTATCAATGACTGCCATAGAGTCAGCTAATGGAGGTGAGCCAATGAGAAAGCAATGTGCAAAGAGGAGCATCACTCTGGGGCTCTGAGCACAGCGGATCCCTTTCAAGCACAGTGATTCATAATACATCCCTACTTCTGAATCAGTGTGCAGGTTATAATCCTAGATCCACTGCATGGAACTTGGCATAATGAAGGTCTGATGCAGTGTAACAGGTTTAGTGCCTCTATCCATACCTACCTGTTAAGACTTATGGTTTTGAGATGGTAAAATGCACTGAATCAGATGAAATTTCAAAAAGGAAGAAAATATCTATTGTTGAAGAAACTGTGAAACCAGCACCATATATATATATATATATATATATATATTTTTTTTTTTTTAAGCAATTTGGCAGTATAGTAAATTTTCCTTAAAATTGGCACAGTCATTCTATCTCAAGGAAATGATCCTTAAGAAATAATCTAAAACACAAAAATAAGTTTTATGCACAAAGATGTTCATTATAGAATTATTTAAAATAGTAAAAAGTTGGGAAAATCTTTTTTTTTTTACATCTTTATTGGAGTATAATTGCTTTACAGTTGTGTGTTAGTTTCTGCTTTATAACAAAGTGAATCAGTTATACATATACATATGTTCCTATATCTCTTCCCTCTTGTGTCTCCCTCCCTCCCACCCTCCCTATCCCACCCCTCTACATGGTCACAAAGCACGGAGCTGATCTCCCTGTGCTATGCAGCTGCTTCCCACTAGCTACCTATTTTACGTTTGGTAGTGTATATATGTCCATGCCACTCTCTCGCTTTGTCACAGCTTACCCTTCCCCCTCCCCATATCCTCAAGTCCATTCTCTAGTAGGTCTGTGTCTTTATTCCTGTCTTACTCCTAGGTTCTTCATGACATTTTTTTCCCTTAGATTCCATATATATGTGTTAGCATATGGTATTTGTCTTTCTCTTTCTGACTTACTTCACTCTGTATGACAGACTCTAGGTCCATCCACCTCATTACATATAGCTCAATTTCGTTTCTTTTTATGGCTGAGTAATATTCCATTGTATATATGTGCCACATCTTCTTTATCCATTCATCTGATGATGGACACTTAGGTGTTCAGCAATTAGGGAGTGGTTAAGTGAATTAAGACATTACCATGCATTATAATACTAGTCACCAAAAATATTTTCATAAAGATTTTTTGTTAAAAATGTTTATATTTAGCATTAAGGCACAAAACCAAAACAGAAAAACTGTATATAGAATGTGAGTTTAAATATGCTAAGAAGAAAAAAAGACAATGGTTAAACAACAAAATAAATAGTAAGTTATCCCTGTGGTTCATGGAATTACAAGTGACTTTTTAAATCTCCAGCAGGACTTTACAGATTTTCTGCAATGAGCAGACGTTTATTTTGTCATTGTAAATAAATAAACACCTAATTAGAAAAAGCAGAAAACAAAAATGGGAGGGTAAATTATGATTGAATTATTTTACTTATATGGGATTCAGAATGATGCTACAATTTGTCCTGTCTGTTGACCACAAACACTGCCTTTCTTCTATGCAAAGTCATCCCCTTTCGTCCCATATCAAGTCAGTGGAATACCACTGTCAGAGGAAGTCCCAGGGCAGGCAATCTTTTTATGTTTGTCCTCAGGGAAGCTGGCTGGCCTGGGTTTGGGAGGAAGCTTTCCCGCCTCATGAGTGTCAAACTGATTTCAGCATGGTCCCTGTGCTATCACACCTAGTGTTGCAAGGTGCAAGGTCAGGGGGGGCAGCCTAGACTGACAGCTGGTGCGTTGGGCTTTACCAACCTTGCTGAGTGGCTAGCCAGCTTGAAAAGGCAACAGGAAGCAGATGGCCAGCAGTCCCTTCTTTTGCTGGCCTGTGAGAACCATCTGGAGGAAAGGAAATTGATCCACCCCCTGGAGAGGAAGGTGCCAGTAGTAAATAACTGATCCTCACATTTTACAATGTACAGTGTCCAGGGAGGAACTCAGGAATACCTGCTTCAGGAGCTGATGGGAAAACAATCCCAAGCATCACAACTCATAAGATATATATGGCAACCTTACTGGAGGGAGCAGCTTTCTGTGGGCCAGGAGCCCACAGGCCTCCACAACCTCACTAAAACAATCAGGGACTCAAAGTGGCATCGTGAATGCCAGTGAAGCAGACACAGAGAATGCAGAAAGTTCTTTCTTCTCCCAGGACCACAGGCTGGACCATGACCACGCTATGTGGGATTTTCCATCCCCCTGCATTTGCCTTTCAGTCTCCAAGTTGCCCTCCATGCTGCTGACTTAAAGTAGGTTCAGCAAGGAACCATTTGCAGCCTCAGAACAGTCACTCCAAGTGGCTTCAGATGCTTTCCCTTTGATTTAAATTTCTGGTTCTCCACATGGAGGCTATAATCCCCAGTTCTTTAGTGGTGGGAGTACCTGTGTTCTGGAAGTTGAAATGTAAATAAAGGGGTGCTCAAGTGACGGCCAGAGGAACAGAGAGAAAGAGATGAAATGAGATACTCAGTCTGCTGATTCTGAGGGTCAACGTGATGTTCCTTCCTTGTGCTTTCCTGCAACTCTGTAGCCCACAGATGGCCAGGTAGACACCGCTCCCTGGTTAAGGGCCTCCCAAGCCTCTTAGCCACCACCATGCGCAGCCCAGTGTAAGCCCATATAGTAACTCTGGGCAAACAGAAAAAATACCCCCTCCAGGCTGATGCAGCCCCTCTCCAGGGCACGTGATATGGGGGGAGGGAACAAGGCCTGAATTTCAGACCTCAGTCATCCCTCTAGTTGTGTTAACGCAGTGACCAACCAGCACAACCATATGCAGAGACCCTGCCTGTAAGGTTTAGCCAGACTGTCTTCATCACCAACACAAAAATAGGGCCCAAATTTTATCATTGGCATAAACTGCTATTCACTCAAGGACCTCAAAAACCATGGTTTAATAATGCATGCATGCATGCATTCACTTATTCAAAAAACAATTATCAAGGACTTACTCTGTGCTAGATGTCAAGATAAAATGTTGAGTGAGCCATGATCTCTACCTATGAAGTCTTCCATATGGTAAGGGAAATAGAAGTAAAAAAAAAAAAAATTAAAATACACACATATATGTATATATCATACATATATGTATCTCACATATTTGAGATACATAACAAGTGTTTGATAAGCATGGGAGGAAAAACTTCTGCAAGTTAGGGGAAAAGTAAAGGCATTTTAGTTGATTTTTAAAGCTGTGGGTTAGACTTTGCCTTTCTATCAGAAATCTTACATTTATGGGGGGTTGGAAACAAACACAGCTCAAAATCTACATTTTGCAGCTTCTCAAGTAACTCTGCATGGCCATGTGACAAAGTTCTATACAATGAGATGTAAGAATATGATGTGAGACTTCCAAGAAGTTTCCTTAAAGGGAAAGGAAGGAATATTTCTTCTTGATGTCAGTTTGGAACTCAAATGTGATCATTAGAGCTCTGGAAGCCACCTTGGGTTCTGAGCATATTTAAGAAGTATGGAAGCAAGTGCTGACAATGGTAAGACAGAAAGAGAGGAGTCTGGGGCTGAGATAATTGTGGGGCTGCCACACCATCCTCAGACTGCCTATCTCTCAACTTCTTTTATGTGAAAGGAATTCAAATTTATTTCTTGTGTGAGCCACTTATAACATTTTTTTTCTGTCCCATAAGTCCAAATTTAATTCTAACGACATAGAGACTTAAAAGGGCATGTTGTGTTTTTTAAAATGACATAATATTCATAATGGTTAGCAAGAGTGGATAAGGAGTATAGTAAAAAAAATATAGATAGGTATTCTGGAAGTAGTTTGATTAGATTTGGGATGTCACTTGAAGGAATTTGGATGTCTTTGCATACAAAAGGGACATAAGCATAATTGTTTCTTTGGAAACTGTATAAAATGAAGGTGGATTAGAGAGAGGACAAATCTGTGGCAAGGAAATCATTTAGAAAACTGTTGCTAGAGTTCAGGTGACAGATAAAAAAGGGTAGAGGAAGGTAGAAGCAATAAGGATGGAAAGGATGTGACCAGTTCAGAAGATAGTTCTGAGGTAGAATTAAAAGACTTGCCCTCCCAACGGATAAGGAGGATGGAGTTCATGATTCCATCTTGGTGGATGGTCATAGCATTAGCTAGAACAGGGATGCAGTAGGAGAAATAGATCAGGAGGCAGGTTCTAGTCAAGCTCCCCTATTAACTATTTGTCTTATGATGTTAGGCAAGTCACTTAACTACCGTACCTCCAAGAGTTAAAGTCAAAGAAGTAACAAAATGGGCACTGTGATGAGGTAAAGACGGGAAGTGAGCCTAAGGGGTTTCCCTGGGCTTGTTAAGGTGACTAGTAAAGTGTCTTTTCTGATGACTTGCTAGGTTACAAAAGCAGAGGATGAGGTATCATGGAAAGCTGCACAAACATCAGGGAGCTAAATTTTCGTATGTGTTAAAGAAACATCCACTTTCTACCAGATCTTTTTGTTTCTACCCTGATTTGAAATTCAGCTTATGAGAACAGAACAAAATAGAACTGACTTCAGGGACTGCTAGGAATTCAGTTCTGTTGAATGGTCTTCCTAAGAAAGATGTACTATTTTTCACTTTTATTTAGAATAAACCCAATACCCTTGTCCACAGATGAATTATGACCTCTAACAGTCACTTAGAGTGTGGTGCTGCAAGAGAAAAATACCCCTCTAGTGTTTCCCCAATTGGTTTCTGCCTTTTTTTTTTTTTAATAAGCCCATTCCATCATCCCATTCAGCCTAATTCCTATTGCTGACTGTGTTCTGCAATCAGTTCTCAACTCACAATGAAATTTTCATCAGCTGAGCCACTGCAGTTGAATGGAGGTAGTTGTGTCTCCAGGAAGTGGACAAGATGACCTAATCGGACTTTTTCATTTCTATTTCCAGGGATGCCATGAATACAACGCAGCCTGCAGCATGCTTAGCATTGTGAAAGAACTGAACTTTTATATTTAAAATAATCAGGGCTCATTAGAAGCAGAATAGTGTAAATTAGTGACCCTATCACTGGAAGTTAGAACATGAACGTTTTGTTCCTAGCTTTATTACTGATTTACCACGAGACTTTGATTGACATGCTGCATTTTCCTCGGCCTTATTTTCTGTACCTGGAGAATCTGAGCCTACTTTCATTCTGTACCTTCTGATTATTGGCACTATCAGAGATGAATGGGAGTATAGATAATCAGAAGTCATTTTCGGGACTTCCCTGGTGGCGCAGTGGTTAAGAATCCACCTGCCAATGCAGAGGACACAGGTTCGAGTCCTCGTCCGGGAAGATCCCACATGCCCGGGGCAACTAAGCCCATGTGCCACAACTACTGAGCCTGCGTGCCACAACTGCTGAAGCCCACGTGCCTAGAGCCTGTGCTCCACAATAAGAGAAGCCACCGCAATGAGAAGCCCCTGCACCACAACGAAGAGTAGGCCCCACTCACCCCAACTAGAGAAAGCCCGCGCACAGCAACAAAGACCCAATACAGCCAAAAATAAATAATAAATAAATAAACAAATTTATTTTTAAAAAAGTCATTTTCATTTGGCTTAAGAATTATTCATTTATGTTTGTGAAACTGACTTTTGGGGAAGTCACACTTCTTGAAATCAGAAAATAAAGGCACACTGTAAAAACCGATTTAGGAAAAATTGGAATATATATATAGAGAGAGATATAGATATATCTCTATATATCTATCTATATATATATATATCTTTTGTATCTCATCTTCCTCCCTCCCTCCCTCCCTCCCTCCCTCCCTTCCTTCCTTCCTTCCTTCCTACCTTCCCTACCTGAAGTAAATTTGTCCTTCCTCTTTCTTTCCAAACAAGCATTCTAGATCTCACCTTGTCTAGAGGCTGTAAAATAAACGAGTTAGTTTTTAAGAACGGAAGTTGAAACCTCCTGTACTTTAAAAACTCATGTTTATAATACGTGTTGCCAAGTAAGATAGCCTGTAAAACAAACTGGATCAGATTACAAGCACCAAGTCCAGGGTCAGAAAAATCCATGCACACTGATTTCAGAGGCTTCCTGCTTTGAATAGTCTCCAGGTAAGTAGCCAGAACGTGTTTCCATGATTGCCTGGTCACAGGCTTTCAACCAGTAATCCCTGAAAAGTTGGAGAAGAAACATGGCCATATGGCCACATGCTGTGTGCTCTGTGGCCTTCCTTGAGGGGGTAATCTGTCAAATTGTTAATGGTTTAGCAATTAGGAAATACTCTTCAGTGTCCTCTGGTCATCACTAACCTCAAAGAAAGTTTTTAATTTGATGTTATTGGGGTTATCAGATATTTTTTTCAGGAATTGTGAACTTTATGCTGTGTCTTTACTTGCCCATCATAATTAATAAAGGTTTGTCAGCATTGATACTTATCAGGACACATCTAGAGCCTTGCCCTTCCTAACTTTAAGAAGTCTTTGCTCTAGTTTTTCCAGAATCCTGCCAAAAATGATTCTGTCATCTAAATAGATAAATGCCTCTAGGTAGTTTACCCCCCCAATTACCTTCTCCATTAAACTTTGAAAACTGGCAGAGGCCCTGGAAACACTTTGGGGCACCCTTTCAAATTGATACCCCACCCCATTTCATACACAGGGCAGATGAAGTAGATTTTTCTCTTGATCCTCCTTAGTCCTGGGTATTTGACCATTCTTACTCTTCAAGTCCAGGTATGACCTCCAATGTCTCCCTGGCAGACAGTATAAGGTGGCTCAAACTCCAGGGACAGAATACTAGTTTATTTTAGTGCACGATTACTTAGAATGCCATAGTCCATGGAATTATACTTGGTCAGGTTCCTTTCATACCACCATGCTAGACCATACCTAAAGCTCTGGGATTTGGATATAATGCTGTTGATGAATAACTCTTTAGTATGCTCACATATGTGTTCAACTTCAGAACTTGCAATCTCTCTAGAATGCTTCTGGAAAGTGAGTGGATCATTTTTATCCTACTATTTGTTGTCTCTCTGAACATAACATATTTCTCATTCTTAGAAGAACAACTGCTGGTGTCTTAAAATTTTTTCTTCCTGGTCTCTTGTTCCCTTCATCAGGTACTGAGATGTCTTAAAAATCCAAACATTTTAACTTTAATTTGGGAAACACTATGGATGCAACTCTAGTTAGAAAAGCAAGGGTTTTATGGTGTATATCTCTGTTTGGCCAATATGCCCATTCTCTCTTTTTTGAGGCAGCAGCAAATAAGTATGAGGAGAAAAGTACATCTAAATATGAAGGTCAGCCTGTGCTGACACTGCTGGACTTGCCCTTATAGAAAATTGGTTGTTCTCATAAGTAATGACACACTCCACAGGCCTCCCAGATTGGTGCATATAATGCTAGATTATCTACCTGCTAAATGACCCCATAGCCACTGAGAGAAATTCTAGTCTAAAATTAAAAATAAACAAACAAAAGCTAAGAATAATTCTCCGAACTTAAGACAGGCAGGCTCAAAACCAACTACCTCTGCATTGTGGGATGGCATCAATATTCCCCCTTACGGCTGGATTCAGGTTTTTAGTGGCTTCAAACTTATGCAGTTTAGGATCTCTCTTTAAGAGAAAAAATACAAAATTACATATGCAAGATTTCATACAAGGATGTTGGCCGGGGAGAACAAAGATTAATATTTTAAGATATTTTCTCCCTACGCTTAAGCATCAAACAAGAAGTCCCTCATCTTCTCTCAAGAATTTTGCTCCTTAGTTATCCCGTCTCTCTTCTACAATCAACCAACCTTTCCTCCCTGCTGAATCATTCCTCTTATGCAAAGATGTGCTATTATCATTCATCCTTAAAAGTGTCACCATAAGAGCCTATTAACAATTCTCAGGAAATAAAAATAGAATCTGGGTAATAAAATGAAGTCTAACCTTTTTCTTTGTCTTAGTCTAGTTTCACTTGTTCATAGGGTACCACACGCAGAGGTCCTGCACCTGGCACTTCAGACCAGAGTTCCTGGTGCGAAATGGCTGCAACTGATGCTTCAGCTCATCAGGCCGTTTGCAGAGATGCTACATCTGGCACCTCAATCTGGAGCACTGTGAGCAACAAAACTGCACCCCATCTGTAAGAACTCTGTCTCCCTCCCTCCCTCCCCTCCCTGCAGACAAGAACTCTATAAAGCAGCCATGCTCCTCATGCCCTTTCAGGGAGACCATGTACTCTAGGGTGCAAGCTCACACCACTCGATTCTTTGATCAAAGAATGAAGGCTTCCTTTGCTTCTGAACTGAACTTGGTCTTGTTTATTGGTTCATATGACACCAGGCAGAAGTAACCTTGTTGGGCACCTGTAGGAGGGTTGGTAACAAAATTTTGGGAACCACAAAGGGATAGATCATGGCCTTTTTGCCTACATCTATTCACTGGGCTCACCAACCTCCAGGGTTCAACAGTCACATTCTCCATAGTCACTTTTGGTTTGGTAAAGGGAAGTGGCCAGACCTGTGAGCCAAGAGGCAAGACCAGGAAAAGGCCAGTTATTAAAGACCGCTAGGCAAAATGGAATAAGGATGCACAATCTGAGTTCAAGGAAAGGCACTGAAGATGCCTGAGTGTAAAAGGGTCCCAAGGTAGGTATGTGACAGTGGCTTGACTCTTTCAGTCAGTGCCGGTATCTCTGAAGTGGGGTGGGGAGCTCTGTGAGCCACTCACAAGACCAGGAACCCCATTATTAAGAAACTGTGAGCTGCTGGCAAGAACAGGAAATACCCACTGTGCAACCTCTCCTCCCCTTTCTGCTTGTGAGGTGAATCTTGGGTGATTCTTTATCAACTGAAGTTCCAAGGGCTCTCCTCCCAGTACCAGCACAGGATTCCAGCTGCCCAGCAATATGGTGAGTATCCTGTTGGGAATCCCACGTGCTTTTAGCTCTCACAAAGCAGGAAGTCTGCAAACTCCTCCTTTTCTGCAGAAAGGACAAAAGATAAGACCACCATCTCAGACAGCTGTGCCACTCCCTAATGCACCAAGTTGGTCAGGAACTAATGTGGCTAACCTGTTCTGGCCCAGAGGCAGTCCCATCTAAACTCCCGTGGGATATTCTGACTGAGGAAAGACTAAATACAAATTCAAGGGGGAGGGGTCTGACATAGCCGATTGCAGGGAGCTCCGTGACCCGGCAGTACCAAACTGCCCCCCTCGAACATGATCTAATTGATGTTCAAATTGACAGGTTCCTGGATCAGAGCTAACCTTTAAATGGCAGCAATAAAAAAAGCTTTGTGAGGAGTTGACCCAAACCCAATCCTAACTTGCAAAAGAAGGAAAGCTGAAATTGAAGGTCTCAGGCCATCAGTTTTGTGGCATATCTTAGATGGAAAAAGTCAGCAAACTAGCCAAGAAAAGGATTACTGACCAAAAGTGAAGGAAAAGGGCTAACAGGACTTATGTGAGATTGATTCATTATAAGGAATTGGCTGACTGGCTCATGCAGCTACAGAGGCTAACAAATCCCAAGATCTGTAAGGAGAATGAAGACGATTAAGAAATGGTTTATAATCCACCTTCCATGGAGGAAAGACAATCTGGATACAATTGTGGAGAGGCAGGCATCCTCCTGGACACACTCAGATTGGTTCAAGGTGGCAGAGTAGAAGGATGTGCACTCACTCCCTCTTGTGAGAGCACCAGAATCACAACTAACTGCTGAACAATCATGACAAGAAGACACTGGAACTCACCAAAAAAGATACTCCACATCCAAAGACAAAGGAGAAGCCACAATGAGATGGTAGGAGAGGCACAATCACAATGAAATCAAATCCCATAAATGATGGGGGGGTGACTCACAAACTGGAGAACAATTATACCACAGAGGTCCACCAACTGGAGTGAAGGTTCTGAGCCCCACTTCAGGCTTCCAAACCTGGGGGTCTGGCAACAAGAGGAGAAATTCACAGAGATTCAGTCTTTGAAGGCTAGTGGGATTTGATTGCAGGACTTTGACAGGACTGGGGAAAGAAGAGACACCACTCTTGGAGGGCACACACAAAGTAATGTGCACATCAGGACTTAGGGGGAAGGAGCAGTGACCCCACAGGAGACTGAACCAGACCTAAATGCTAGTGTTGGAGGGTCTCCTGCAGAGGCGGGGGGTGGCTATGGCTCACTGTGGGGACAAGGACACAGGCAGCAGAAGTTCTGGGAAGTACTCCTTGGCATGAGCCCTCCCAGAGTCCACCAAAGAGCCTGTAGGCTCCAGTGCTGGGTCACCTCAGGCCAAACAAGCAACAGGGAGGGAACTCCCTACCAACCATCAGCAGAGAAGGAAATTAAAGTTTGACTGAGCTATGCCCACCAGAGCAACACCAAGCTCTACCCACCACCAGCCCCTCCCATCAGGAAGCTTGCACAGACTCTTAGATAGCCTCATCCACCAGAGAGAAGACAGCAGAAGCAAGAAGAACTACAATTCTACAACCTGTGGAATGAAAACCATATTCACAGAAAGGTGGACAAAATGAACAGGCAGAGGACTATGTACCAGATGAAGAAACAAGATAAAACCACACAAAAACAACTAAATGAAGTGGAGATAGGCAATCTTCCAGAAAAAGAATTCAGGATAATTATAGTGAAGATGATCCAGGACCTTGGAAAAATAATGGAGGCAAAGATCAAGAAGATGCAAGAAATGCTTAATAAAGACCTAGAAGAATTAAAGAACAAACACCTAGAAGAATTAAAGAACAAATAAACAGAGATGAACAATAGAATAACTGAAGTGAAAAATACACTAGAAGGAATAAATAGCAGAATAACTGAGGCAGAAGAACAGATAAGGGGCCTGGAAGACAGAATGGTGGAATTCACTGCTGCAGGACACAATAAAGAAAAAAGAATGAAAAGAAGTGAAGACAGCCTAAGAGACCACTGGGACAACATTAAACGCAACAACATTTTCATTCTAGGGGTCCCAGAAGGAGAAGAGAGAGAGAAAGGAACCGAGAAATATTTGAAGAGTTTATAGTCAAAAACTTCCCTAACGTGGGAAAGGTAATAGCCACCCAAGTCCAGGAAGTGCAGAGAGTCCCAGGCAGGATAAATCCAAGGAGAAACACACCAAGACACAGAGTACTCAAACTGAAAAAAATTAAAGACAAAGAAAAATTATTAAAAGCAACATGGGAAGACAACAAATAACATACAAGGGAACCCCCATAAGGTTAACAGCTGATTTCTCAGAAGGAATTCTACAAGCCAGAAAGGAGTGGCACAATATATTTAAAGTGATGAAAGGGAAGCAACTACAAACAAGATTACTCTACCCAGCAAGGATCTCATTCAGATTTGAAGGAGAAATCAAAAGCTTTACAGACAAGTAAAAGCTAAGAGAATTCATCACCACCAAACCAGCTCTACAACAAATGATAAAGGAACTTCTCTAAGTGGGAAACACAAGAGAAGAAAAGGACCTACAAAAACAAATCCAAAACAATTAAGAAAATGGTCATAGGAACATACATATCAATAATTACTTTAAATGTGAATGGATTAATGCTCCAAGCAAAAGACACAGGCTTGCTGAATGGATACAGAAACAAGACCCATATATATATTGTCTACAAGAGACCCACTTCAGACCTAGGGACACATACAGACTCAAGGTAAGGGGATGGAAAAAGATATTCTATGCAAATGGAAATCCAAAGAAAGCTGGAGTAGCAATACTCATATCAGATAAAACAGACTTTAAAATAAAGAATGTTATAAGAGACAAGGAAGGACACTACATAATGATCAAGGGATCAATCTAAGAAGAAGATATAACAATAATAAATACATATGCACCCAACATAAAAGCACCTCATATATAAGGCAAATGCTAACAGCTATAAAAGAGGAAATCAACAGTAACACAATAATAGTGGGGGACTTTAACACCTCACTAACTTCAATGGACAGATCAACCTAACAGAAAATAAATGAGGAAACACAAGCTTTAAATGACACAATAGACCAGACAGACATAATTGATATTTATAGTAAATTCCATCCAAAAACAGCAGATTACACTTTCTACTCAAGTGCATAAGGAACATTCTCCAGGATAGATCACATCTTGGGTCACAAATCAAGTCTCGGTAAATTTAAGAAAACTGAAATCGTATCCAGCATCTATTCTGACCACACTGCTATGAGATTAGAAATCAATTATAGGGGAAAAAAATGTAAAAAACACAAACACATGGAGGCTAACCAATATAGTATTAAATAACCAAGAGATCTCTGAAGACATCAAAGAGGAAATCAAAAAATACCTAGAGACAAATGACAATGAAAACACGATGATCCAAAACCTATGGGATGAAGCAAAAGCAGTTCTAAGAGGTAAGTTTATAGCAATACACTCCTACCTCAAGAAACAAGAAACATTTCAAATAAACAATCTAACCTTACACCTAAAGTAACTGGAGAAAGAACAAACAAAACCCAAAGTTCGCACAAGGAAAGAAATCATAAAGATCAGAGCAGAAATAAATGAAATAGAAACAAAGAAAACAACAGCAGACATCAATAAAACTAAAAGCTGGTTCTTTGAGAAGATAAACAAAATTGATAAACCTTTAGCCAGGCTCATCAAGAAGAAGAGAGAGAGGACTCAAATCAATAAAATTAGAATTGAAAAAGGAGAAGTTACAATGGACACCACAGAAATACAAATCATCATAAGAGACTACTAGAAGCAACTCTATGCCAATAAAACGGACAACCACAAAGAAATGGACCAATTCTTAGAAAGGTATAGCCTTCCAGACTGAACCAGGAAAAAACAGAAAATATGAACAGACCAATCACAAGCACTGAAATTGAAACTATGATTAAAAATCTTCCAACAAACAAAAGTCCAGGACCAGATGGCTTCACAGGTGAATTCTATCAAACATTTAGAGAAGAGCTAACACCCATCCTTCTCAAACTCTTCCAAAAAATTGCAGAGGAACACTCACAAACTCATTCTATGAAGCCACCATCACCCTGATACCAAAACCCAACAAAGACACCACAAAAAAAGAAAACTACAGACCAATATCACTGTGAATACAGATGCAAAAATCCTCAACAAAATCCTAGCAAAGAGAATCCAACAACACATTAAAAGGAGCATACACCATGATCAAGTGGGATTTATCCCAGGGATGCAAGGATTCTTCAATATATGCAAATCAATCAATGTGATACATCATATTAACAAATTGAAGAATAAACACCATAGGATCATCTCAGTAGATGCAGAAGAAGCTTTTGACAAAATTCAACACCCATTTATGATAAAAACTCTCCAAAAGTGGGCATAGAGGGAACCTAGTTCAACATAATAAAGGCCATACATGACAAACCTACAGCAAACATCATTCTCAATGGTGAAAAACTGAAAGCATTTCCTCTAAGATCAGGAACAAGACAAGGATGTCCACTCTCACCACTATTATTCAACATAGTTTTGGAAGTCCTAGCCATGGAAATCAGAGAAGAAAAAGAAATAAAAGGAATACAAATTGGAAAAGAAAAAGTAAAACTGTCACTGTTTGTAGATGACATGATACTATACATAGAGAATCCTAAAGATGCCACCAGAAAACTACTAGAGCTAATCAATGAATTTGGAATGAAGTTGCAAGATACAAAATTAATGCACAGAAATCTCTTGCATTCCTATACACTAACAATGAAAGATCAGAAAGAGAAATTAAGGAAACAATCCCATTCACCACTGCAACTAAAAACATGAAATACCTAGGAATAAACCTACCTAAGGAGGTAAAAGACCTGTACTCAGAAAACTATAAGACACTGATGAAAGAAATCAAAGATGACACAAACAGATGGAGAGATATACCATGTTCTTAGATTGGAAGAATAAACATTGTGAAAATGACTATACTACCCAAAGCAATCTACAGATTCAATGCAATCCCTATCAAACAACCAACGGCATTTTTCACAGAACTAGAACAAAAAATTTTTAAATTTGTATGGAGACACAAAAGACCCCGAATAGCCAAAGCAATCTTGAGGGAAAAAAAGGAGCTGGAGGAATCAGACTCCCTGACTTCAGACTATACAACAAAGCTACAGTAATCAAGACAATATGGTACTGGCACAAAAACAGAAATATAGATCAGTGGAACAGGATAGAAAACCCAGAGAGAAATCCACACACCTGTGGTCAACTAATCTATGACAAAGGAGGCAAGGATATGCAATGCAGAAAAGACAGTCTCTTCAGTAAGTGGTGCTGGGAAAACTGGACAGCCACATGTAAAAGAATGAAAATAGAACATTCCCTAACACTGTACACGAAAATAAACTCAAAATCGATTAAAGACCTAAATATAAGACCAGACGCAATAAAACTCTTAAAGGAAAACATAGGCAGAACACTCTTTGACACAAATCACAGCAAGATCTTTTTTGACCCACCTCCTAGAGTAGTGGAAATAAAAACAAAAATAAACAAATGGGACCTAATGAAACTTAAAGGCTTTTGCACTGCAAAGGAAACTATAAATAAGATGAAAAGACAACCCTCAGAATGGGAGAAAATATTTGCAAATGAATCAATGGACAAAGGATTAATCTCCAAAATACATAAACAGCTCATGCAGCTCAATATTAGAAAAACAAACAACCCAGTCAAAAAATGGGCAGAAGACCTAAATAGACATTCTCCAAAGAAGATGTACTTATGGCCAAAAGGCACATGAAAAGCTGCTCAGCATCACTAATTATTAGAGAAATGCAAATCAAAACTACAATGAGGTATCATCTCACATCAGTTAGAATGGCCATCATCAGAAAATCCACAAACAACAAATGCTGGAGAGGGTGTGGAGAAAAGGGAACCCTTCTGCACTGTTGGTAGGAATGTAAATTGATGCAACCACTATGGAGAACAGTATGGAGGTTCCTTAAAAAACTAAAATTAGAATTACCATGTGACCCAGCCATCCCACTACCGGGCATATACCCAGAGAAAACCATAATTCAAAAAGACACATGCACCCTAATGTTCATTGTAGCACTATTTACAATAGCCAGGTCATGGAAGCAACCTAAATGCCCATCAACAGACGAATGGATAAAGAAGATGTGGTACATATATACAATGGAATATTACTCAGCCATAAAAAGGAATGGCATTGGGTCATTTGTAGAGATGTGGATGGACCTAGAGACTGTCAGAGTGAAGTAAGTCAGAAAGAGTAAAACAAATATTGTATATTAAAGCATATACGTGGGATCTAGACAAATGGTGCAGACTAACCAGTTTGCAAGGCAGAAATAGAGACACAGATATAAAGAACAAACGTATGTACACCAAGGGTGGAAAGGGGGCGTGGGTGGTGGTGGTGGTGGGATAAATTGGGAGACTGAGATTGACATATATACACTAATATGTATAACAGAGATAACTAATAAGAATCTGTTGTATAAAAAAATAAAATTCAGGGCTTCCCTGGTGGCGCAGTGGTTGAGAGTCCGCCTGCCAATGCAGGGGACATGGGTTCACGCCCCGGTCTGGGAAGATCCCACATGCTGCGGAGCGGCTGGGTCCACGAGCCATGGCCGCTGGGCCTGCGCGTCCGGAGCCTGTGCTCCGCAATGGGAGAGGCCACAACAGTGAGAGGCCCGCGTACCGCAAAAAAACAAAAAATTCAAGGGAGACCTCCAGTTATATCAGAGTCCACACCATTTGGATGCCTTCTATTTTGGTCTTTTGAGGAATCCATTATTAGTTTTGTGCCAAATTTCCTGAACCAGAAATCTTATTTGGGTCAGATCTTGGGGTATTTACATGACTAATTATCATCCAGGGTCTAACAACCCACCAGGAAAAGTACTTCCTTTCAAGCAGGTCCCAATGGAGAAGAAGGGCTCATCTAGGTACACATCCCATTTACCACTTCTGACCTGTATAGCTGTAAAAGTCATAGTAAGGGGTTGTGGGAAAATCCAGAGGGGTCCTGTATCTGAGTAGGGGAATCTTTCAGACCCATGACCCCACCTGGGTTGACACCCAGAACCTCCTCAAAGTACTCCTAATGAGGCAAGAAAAACCAAAGAGAACAGAAACAATGCAGGTCATGCCATTTTCAGACCATGGAATCAAGTGATCCCAGATACCAAACCCAAGTGGGACCATCAAGACAATGGAGAAGGGGGTGGAAGACAGAGACTGACTCATTATAAAAATATGATCCTAAAGGGAATCCAAGGAGGAGGACAGAAACCTGTCAGTTGGAATAAGATAAAGGAAGTCAATCAGGAGCCAACGGAAGACCCACCAGGATTCCTAGAGCACCTCAGGGAATGCCTCTAAATCTACTACCACTGGCCCTGAGTCATTGGAAGGGAATGCAATCCTGAGGTCATATTTTATTTCCCCAAACGCCCCCAACATTAGGCATAAACTTCAGAAAATGGAAACACAGCAGATGCCCCTACCTATTGCCTGGTCAAGGTTGCCTACTGAGGGTTGAGGGTGTTTAATAACCCAGATACAGAGGAAGAAAAGTCAGAGAAGAAAAAGGCCCAGAGGCAAGCTGCTGCCCTCCAATGTCAATTGGTTGGCATGGAAATCTGAACTAACTGCCCACGGAGACACTCAACTCTGGTGAGTGGCGCCCAGCTCCCACTGAGGGATAGCAAGCCAAGGAAACTAGGACCCAATCATTGCACCATACGTAAACCAGAGGGACACTGAAAAGGAGAATGCCCTCACTGACCCCAAAGGGAAATGTCAGATCCTGGCCATTACCCTCAAAGGCAGATGGTCCAAATAGATGGAGAATGATGGGGCCAGAGGGCTCCTAAGCCAGGACTCCAACTGATCCCCAAGGAGCCCTGGTCGGCATTGGACGTAGCGGGGAAAACTGTCAAATTCTTAGCTGACACCAGAGCCACTTACTCAGTTCTGAACACCAGATCAGGTAAACTCAGTCATAAGAGGTGTAAAATTACAGGGGTATCAGGGCAGGCCCAACAACAGACATTCATAGAGCCATTAGAATATAAATTGGATGAACACATGCTCACCCATTCCTTCCTGTATGTTCCTGAATAGTCTATATCCCTGCTAGGAAGAAATATCTTACATAAATTGGGCGCTACTATCCACCTAATAGGAGACAAACTGGAGATTGGCATTCCCTTAGACAAATGGCACAAGATGGTAATGTTAATGGCTGAGGAAAAAACTTCCCCAGACAGAGCAAGTTGATCTCCCTGGAGTAAATCTCTAATAAATCAGGGACAGGTGGAACGAGCTGTAGGAGCCAGTCCTGTGACAGTCCATCTAAAACCTGGACATACATGGCCCAATAGAAAACAGTATCCTGGAGAGGCCTTCTTGGGCATTGCCCCCATTATACAGAGCCTAATTGACCAGGGCTTTATTAGACCATGCTAATCAGTCTGTAATACCCTTTTCTCCCTGTAAAGAAACCCAATGGCGAATGCTGGATTGTACAGGACCTCAGGGCAGTCAGTGAAGCCACCTGGGATATACATCCAGTAGTCCCTAACCTTACACCATGCTGGCCACTCTACCATCCACCAGGACCTGGTATTCTGTATTAGATTTTAAAGATGCCTTCTTCTGTATTCCATTAGCTCCACAGTCATAAGAAATATTTTGCTTTTGAATGGCAGGACCCAAACACGCAACAGAAAAACAACACTGCTAGACAGTCCTGCCCCAAGGATTCAAAAATTCCCCCACCATCTTTGGGGAAACTTTAGCTAAAGACCTGAAAGATCTACATCTGGAGGGAACAATCCTCCAGTATGTAGACAACATTCTGATTGCCAGCCCTACTAAGGAGGTTTCTGACAAAAATACTGTAATCACTCTGAACCACCTAGCCCATAAAGGATAGAAGGTGTCCAAAAAAAAAAAAAAAGGCTCAAATATTATAAATTCAGGTGACTTAGCTAGGCTTCATTTTTTTTAATTAATTTATTTATTTTGGCTGTGCCAGGTCTTAGTTGCAGCACGCAGAATCTTTGTTGCGGCATGCAGACTTCTTAGTTGCAGCATGTGGACTCAGTTGCAGCATGCATGTGCGATCTAGTTCCCCAACCAGGGATCGAACCTGGACCCCCTGCATTGGGAGCATGGAGTCTTACCCACTGGACCACCAGGGAAGTCCATAGTCTTCATTTTTATAAAAGGCCAGAGAAGCCTACCCCAGGAGGGAGAAGAAGCCATTTGTTGCCTCACCCCTCCTAAAAGTAGAAAACAGCATTGGGGGTGGCCAGGTTTTGCCCATCTGGATCCCTAACTACGGCCTAATAACTAGACTTCCATATATAAATTTGAAAGGAAAGGATAATGATCCTTTTGAATGGAATTCAGAATATGAAGAGGCCTTTCAAGAGTTGAAAAAGCAATTACTTCAGGCCCCCGCCCTAGCCCTCTCAGATTTAGCTAAACCCTTCGACCTTTACATTCATGAGAGAAGGGGAACTACCTTTGGCACATCAGCTCAAAAACTAGGACCCCTTACTCCAGTGGTTGCTTATTTCTTTAAACAATTAGATCAAACTGCTAAGGCATGGCCTCCTTGCCTACGGGCAGTAGGAGCTACCACAACCCTGCTAAAGGAGGGTGAAAGTTAGTGTTTGGTCACCAGTCACTATATGAATGCCACACCAGGTTCAGACTTTAGTTAAGTTCTAAGGGAACAGAATGGCTATCCCCTGGAAAGTCGATTCAAATTCACCCTATGCTTTTAGACAACCCAGTGGCTACCATAAAAACCTGTCACACGCTAGATCCTGCCACCCTGCTACCCACAGAAACAGGGCCCCAGAGCATGATTGTATAGAAACCATAGATGTGATCTATTCCAGTCATCCCAACCTAGGAAGTGAACCTCTCCCAAATGCCGATGAGGAATGGTTTACAGACAGGAGCAGTTTTATGAAAGAGGGGAAAAGGCTGGCAGGATATGCAGTGACTTCCCAGACCCAAGTAAAAGAAGCACAAAACCTATCCCCAGGGACTTCTGCCCCAAAGGTGGAACTGATTGTCCTCACCTGAGCCTAAGAGCTCAGGACTGGGAGGATCTTCAATGTTTATACAGATTCCCAGTATGCATATGCCATCCTACATGCACATGGGCTATTTGGAAGGAAACAGGTATGCCTACTGCAGAGAATAAACAGTTGAAATATGGCTTAAGCATACTGAAGCTCTTAGAAGCAGCACAGCTTGCAAAAAAGGTGTCATTGATTCATTGTAGGTGTCACCAAAAACGGGAATGCAGAGGTAATAAAGGAAAACAACAAGGCAGATGCAACTGCCAAAAGGGCGGCCCTAGAACCAGTAACTTGGCAATTACCCCTCATACCTTGAAGGCCAGATCCATCCAATTATTACCCAATCTACAGTAAGGAAGAGTTAGACAAAGCCCAAAAACAGGGCTTCAGTAGAGAACGAGGAGGCCATGAGTGGCTAGTTGATGAACACGGGCAATACTTCTTTTCCCCAACCGCAGCTTGTCAAGCCATCAGAAAGGCTCACCAAGGAACTCACTGTGGGAGGGAAGCCCTATATAATTGGTTAGTTAAGGTCATGGTAACTCCTGACATGAAAAGTATAATCAGTTGAATTCTTGAGCTATGTCCCATCTACACAATGAACAACCCCAATACCAGATCTCCCAAAGGCCCCCAGATAAGGCCCATTCAAACCAGAGGGACATATCCTGGAGAAGATTGGCAGGTTGATTTCACTGTCATACCCAGAGTACCAGGCAATTTCAGGTATATCTCTTGGTACAAGTAGTCACATTTTCTGGTCAGATAGAAGCATTCCCCACTAGCCCCAGTTTTTGAGCTAATACCCCAAGGGTGAGTCCCCTTTTCTCATTCCTCATTCAGCTGAAGTGACTAGGGCATTACTAAAAGAAATAATCCTCAGGTTTGGGCTCCCAGGATCCCTACAAAGTGATAATGGTCCAGCATTTGTGTCTTAAGTGACGAAGGGGATAACAAGTGCCCTGGGCATAAAATGGACCTTGCACTCAGCCCAGAGACCCTATTCACTGGGGAAAGTAGAGAGGTCCAATCAGACCTTGAAAAGGGTCTTAGCGAAACTATGTCAGGAAACTCAAGAAAATCAGATTAAGTTGCTTCTGATTGCCCTGCTCCACATGCAGGTAGCTCCAAGGAGTAAGTTAAAGTTAAGTGCATTTGAACTCATGTATGGTAGACCCATTCCCAAACCCAAGAGAAGGGACACTTTAGCCCCCTTGAAATGGAACAACTCAAGTGTGCCCTCCAGGTAGGAGAAACCGTGATAGCCCCTATGGAATATGGTAACCAGGT
The DNA here is from genome assembly GCF_003676395.1 of Aethalodelphis obliquidens. Lineage (NCBI taxonomy): Eukaryota > Metazoa > Chordata > Mammalia > Artiodactyla > Delphinidae > Aethalodelphis > Aethalodelphis obliquidens. The sequence continues at coordinate 55,954,000 of NW_020837945.1, forward strand.
GCTGCCTTCACCCACTGACCTGGCCCTGCACCCCTTCCAGCCAGGAGACTGGGTGAACCTAAAAACCTGGAAAACTGGCAGCCAACAAAACCAACTCACTCCTAAGTGGAATGACCTCACTTGGTGACCCTAACCACCCATTCTGCCCTGAAGTTGCAGGGATCATTCTGTGGGTATTTCACACTCAAGTGAAGAGGGCTCCTGAGCCCCAACCTCTGAGAGACAACCTGGGGCGATGGAACCCCTTGATCACTCGTGTGAACCACTCTCTGCCCTGAAGCTCCTCTTCTGAAAAACAACAAAAGTGTGACCAGGGATATTCAGGCCAAGGCAGTGAGCCTCAACATCAGGGCACACTTTTGCCTACAAGCAAAAGACCTAGATACCTGCATTTTTAGGAAAACATTTGTCATGTGACCATTATTCTCTTGTTAATATTTGAGCCATGTATCTTAAATTGTCTGGTGTCCTTTGTCTCCAAAAGGTTAGACAAATGGTGGGTGCTCAGGGGTATGAACAGTTAGTGTTAAGGCCTGGTGACAATCAAACTATCTACAGGCAGCTGAGGAGAAGTTCTGCTCCTCTAAACAGGGTTATGGTGACTGACACCCAAAATCAGCAGGAAGAAGTTACAGAACAAGGACCTTCGCCCCTCAGCGCCCCTCAAGAGTGAGGAGGAGGTCAAAAGACAGAGGAGGGATCTTTAACTGGCAATGCTCATTAACAACTCCCGGGAAATAAAAATAGAATCTGGGTAGTAAAATAAGTCTAAGTTTTGTTTTTTCCTTTGCGCTTCGTCTAGTTTCACTTGCTCATAGGGGGCCGCTTGCAGAGACCTTGCACCCAGCACTTTGGACCACAGTTCCTCAGCAGCAGCGGGTTGCGTGTGGAGATGCTGTGCCTGGCACTGCTATCTGGAGCATGAGCAGCACAGCTGTGCCAGCCCCGGGAGAACTCCGCCCTTTCCCTCCCTGATGAGGAGATCCCTATAAAGCAGCCCCACCCACAGCCTGTCGGGAAAAGCACTAGTTCGCACCTCTCCATTCTCTGATCCAAGAATAAAGTTTTCCTTTGCTTCTGAACCAAACTTGGTCTCGTTCTATTGACTCAAACGACACTGCACAGAAGGACCCTTGTTGGGGACTGACTCAGGAAGGTTGGTAACAAAAGCAAAATGAAATAAAACATCTCCTGACCTTACAATTCCCTCCAGTTACTGTACCAATTCTCTTTTCTCCCTTACAGTAAAATATAACAAAAACTCTCTACACACGTCATTTCCACTTCTTCACCTTCCATTACCTTCTCAATCTACTTCAGTCTCAACAATAACTTGAAAGTTCTTCATGCTAAGATTACCAAAAACATCCACTCCTCTGACATCATCTTACTTGACCACGTAGAAGCACTGACCTCACTGTATACTGTCTCATTCTTTTTTTTTTAAATAAATTTATTTTATTTTATTTTTTGGCTGTGTTGGGTCTTCGTTGCTGTGCGCGGGCTTTCTCTAGTTGCAGCGAGCGGGGGCTACTCTTCGCTGCAGTGCGCGGGCTTCTCACTGCGGTGTCTTCTCTTGTTGTGGAGCATGGGCTCTAGGCGTGTGGGCTTCAGTAGTTGTGTCACATGGGCTCAACAGTTGTGGCTCACGGGCTCTAGAGCGCAGGCTCAGTAGCTGTGGCGCACAGGCTTAGTTGCTCCGTGGCATGTGGGATCTTCCTGGACCAGGGCTCGAACCCGTGTCCCCTGCATTGGCAGGCGGATTCTTAACCACTGTGCCACCAGGGAAGTCCTACTGTCTCATTCTTGAATTGCTCTCCTCTTAGTTTCCCTGACATCATCTTCCAGTGTGGCCACTCTATTTCAGTCTCTTTTGCCTGCTCCTCATCTAAATGTTAGAAATTCACCTGGATCAGTTTTCTCCCCACATTTTCTTCAGGTGATCTCATCTAATTATGTAGCTTTTAAAACCATCTATGCTGACAACTCCCAAATTTATGTATCTGTTTCACACTCTGAGCCCCCACAGTTGTATATCCAACTACCTACTTGACACCTCTCAGTAATTTTACATGCATCTCAATATACCAAAATAAAACTTGAAGATGGCATATTAAGGAGGGTAGGCAAGTTGACAAAATTCAGTAAGACATTTAACAGCTTCTGATGCATTCTGACCCAACGTTTCTCAGCATTAATATTCTAGCGTCCATGGAATTTTGTATTAGGCTTTAGTAGATCTATTTGATTTGTTAGAATTCAATCAACACTAAATGCAGCATGGCATTTAGACTGTTAATTTCAGCCCCTCTTTAAATGGTGGATATTATTCCAAATGACCTATCATACTGAACAAAAATTGTCTTCTAAGACATCTTTTAAAGCTTCTCACTAGCGTCTAGTGAATTAGTGGTCAAATATTAAACCATAAAAATCATCCATTAGTAGCTAGGAAACATACAATCCAAGATGGAATAAACTTGGTAATCATTTTGACAAGGGCAAAACTGAAGTGAGAGACCTTACTTCATCCACAGAGCAAAGTGTGAGGAAGTGCGATAAAGACACTGCCCTTCATCACTGTGCTCCACCAGACACTCGTGTCTGGGGTTGAAGAAGCGGAGCCACCAGAAGCAGCCTCACTCCATGTGGGTATCTGCAGTCGGCTGAGCTTTGAACAAGCTGGCACCCAGTCCCTACTTCGGCACGGGCACACAATCTAAAACCTGCTCTTCGGCACAGATGCATTGGCATAAAATCTGTCCTTAGGCCCAGAAACTGGGAATTTTGGCTATAGTTAGATAATGCGTCATTCCAACAAAGTGATTGAAACTGCATGGGGTGGGCAAATTTGATAAAATGCAGCAGGCAGAGCAGGAAGAATTCAGACATTTGTTGGCAACAGATCCAGAATTTTAAGGAGGAAAAAAATACTTTGTGTGGAAAATTTCTCGAAGAATGTATGCCAAACTGTTAAGAGTAGTTATCGAGAAAGGATTATTGGAAATTTTTAAAGTATATATTTCTATTATTTTGATTTTTTAAAAAAATAGATATAAGGAAAAAATACAAATAATTGGAAAGCAATTTAAAAATGCCACACCCATAACCTATTCACCAGCAATCAATTCCCAGATCTTTACTTTTAGATCTCTGGAAGGGAAATTTGGGATTTCTTCCTTGGGATAGTATATAATTTCCTTCACTGATGTAAAAAGATTCCTTTTTTCCTTTACGGAGCAAACTTCCCACAAAGTTTCAATGTGAGGCTGAATCATGCGTATAAAATAAAAGACTTTTAGTTCATCTTCAATAAAACAGAATATTCTTTAAACCAATTATTTTTACTAGGAGGGAAAATGATTTCAGTAACTGAAATGTTCAGCCAAGATACTGATGGTGCTTTATACCTGCCATAGCAATTAAAATGTCTCTAATAAAATACCACTGAGATAAATTAGAATCCTTTATTCAGAGCTCATCAGAGAAGATCTAATTTATAACATTGACTATAACATGTTAAGAAGTTTCTATGTGAAAGTTAAATCCATGACAAATTTTAATCATGTGGATATAACTAGCCTCAAAGCTGTATTAATTATACATTTAAGCTCTACATACAAACTCGTACATTACAGTACAGCCAGAACATGTAAAATATAGTCTGAACCAAATTAAAATATGCCAATTTCCTCAGCAGTTATTTGCTTTTGATATACTATAGTTATTTCAGCCCATTCTTTATAAACATTAAATTACTGCTGTGTTTTCTTAGCCATTTTGCTTCCTTAGAAAGAACCCCAGGCTCTGGTTAACTCCATGGCCTGATTTTCGACTTTCACAGAGTACAAAGCAGATATCCATCCAAGATAAATACCTTAATAAAAGGGGTGAAAATTGCTGGCAAGTTTCACCTCCTTATCCCAAAGTCTGTTCACCCCACCCACTGTAATTCCTAGTCTCATCCTCCTATTACTGTCTCTCTAGGTTTTCATCTCTGGCATCAAAATCACAGGGCACGTCACCAGAGTCCCTGTTAAGTACAGGCATGCACTCCTTGTTTCAAAAGCAGCCTAAAGCAGCAGCCAGTCAGCAAACTTACCAGTCTTCGACAAGATAAGAAGCTTGTTCCATATGTAAATGACCATTTCATTCTCCATCTAGAAAGTCTTGGTACCAAGAAAAGATCAAGTGAATTGAGTAGTGTGCTTAGTGCTGTCACTGAGTATTACATGTATGTAATACCTCACGCAGTAAAAAATTCAAATGAAAATTTGTAGATTAAAAATTTAGTCTATTTCACTTCTCCTGTCCCCTAGTTTCCTACTTTCATTCCCTGGAGGTACCTTGATCATTTTACAGATGTTCAATGCATATAAAAGCATACAAGTGTAAAACAAACAACAACAACAAAAACAACAGAAACTTGTACTATACACCATATTCTTCCCTTTACTCTTTTAACATTATATATTGGAAACTGTCCAAAATCAGTACATATAGAACAGCTTCATTCTTTAAAAGGTTGCATAGAATCCCATGCCATACAGGTACATAATTTACTTAACCAGTGTCCTAATATAGGTATTTATGCTGCTTCCAATCTTTTTATTTCAAACAGCCCTATAAGGAATATCCTTGTATACTTGTCACTTAAGACGTGACAGGCATAGCTGTGGATAAATTCCCAGAGTAGTATTGCAGGATCAAAGAATATATGCATTTGTAATTTTGATAAGATATTGTTAAATAGCCTTGTATAGAGTTTATACCAAATTATATAATAGCAGTGTATTGAATACCTATTGTCTCACACCCCTTTCAATATAGCATGCTATCAGAATTCTTTTATCTCTGCCAAACTAACAAGGGAAAATGGCACTTCCTTGTAGTTTTAACTTAATTTTTTTCCTATTATATATTAAGTGAATACCTTTTCATATGTTAAGACCCATTTATATTTCCTTTGATACCAACTGTTTTGATCCTTTGTCCATTTCTTGTAGGATTATTGGTCTTCTTCTCACATATTTATTTATATATGCTGAGAAACATATCCTTTGGTCTATGTCATGAGTTGCAGACAAAATATTTTCCCCTGGCTTGTCATTTGTGTTTTTTCCTTTGCTTATGGATTTTAATGACAAGATAATTTTATTTTAATTTTATATGGTCAAATTAATCTTTTAATTTAAGATTTCTTAGTTTTGGATTAACCCTAGAAATGTCTTCTTAACCTTGAAATGTTTTACATACACACACAGACACACACACACACACAGACACACACACACCTGTGTGTATACATACATAATATTTCTATAGTATAGTTTTTATTTTTAAATTTAAATCTTTGAAACATTTGGAATTTAGGGATAAAAAATGAGGTAAGAGTCCAAAAATAATTTTATTTTCCAGATTACTATCCAGTTGTCCCAATACCATTTATTAAATAATTCATCACTTACGTACTGATTTGCTATGCCATTCTTGCCATACACTAATATCCAACACATATTTGTGTCTACTTACGGACTTTCTTTTCTATTCCATTTATCTGCATGTTTATCTATGCATTATTATTACATTAATGCAATTACTATAACTCTATATTTTAAAATATGGGAGAGACTGTAACTTGTTACTCTTCTTTGCCCAGACTTTTCTTGAATATTTTTCCCTATTTTCCATGTGACTCAACCCTTTCAGTTCAAAAAACAAATGAACAAATAAATAACACTCTTATTGTATTTACTGATATAGAATTTATTACTTACATTAGGAAGCGCTGATATCTTTATAACATTGAATCTTCCTATTTAAGAAAATGTATGCTTTCCTTATTTGTACAGATTTTGTATATTTCTTGTTAAATTAATTTCTATAAATTTTTTCTATTGTAAATGTGATATTTTCTTCCATTACAACTTCCAGTTGGTTATTGTCTGTACTTATGAAAGTTGCTTGCTGTTTATTATTATACTCAGCCATTTATAAATTCTTCTATTGTTACAATTGTTCAGTTGATTCTTTTGTATATTCATGTAAGCAAGTATAACATTTGCAAATAATGATAATATTACATCCTTTTTCAAATATATATGCCTCATTCTCTCCTCTCTAATTGTACTGGCAAGTACCTTCAGAACCATGTTAAAAAAGTAGTAGTGAGTGCTCACTTGGGCAACACATATGCTAACATTGGAGCAATATAGAGAAGATTAGCATGGCTTCTGAGCAAGGATGACACAGAAATTTGTGATAAGTTCCATATATTTTCTTCTCAGGCATGGGACACAAAAGCAAAAATAAACAAATGGGACTACATCAAAATAAATAGCTTTGCACAGCAAAGGAAACTATCAACAAAACAAAAAGGCAGCCTACAGAATGAGAGAGGGTATTTGCAATATCACATATATCCAATAAGGGGTTGATATTTAAAATACATAAAGAACTCATACAACTCAATATAAAAAAACAAAAAAACAACCCAATTAAAAAATGGGCAGAGGCCCCGAACAGAAATTTTTCTACAGATAGCCAACAGACACCGGAAAAGATGCTCAACATCACTAATCATCAGGGAAATGCAAATCAAAACCATGGTGAGCTACCACATCATACCTGTCAGAATGGCAATTATCAAAAAGACAAGAAACAAGTATTGGCAAGGATGTGGAGAAAAGGGAACCCTTGTTTGTGGGATTATAACTTAGTGGAGTCACTATGGAAAACAGTATGGAGTTTCCTCAAAAAATTAAAAATAGAACTGCCATATGATCCAACAATTTCACTTCTGGGTATTTACCCAAAGAAAACAAAAACACTAATTTGAAAAGATTTATGCATGCTATTGTTTCACTGCAGCATTAAATAGCCAAGATATGGAAACAATCTAAATGTTCATCAATAAATGAATGGATAAAGAAGATGTGGTACATATATACAATGGAATATTAGTCATAAAAAAGAATGCAATTTGCCATTTGTGGCAACATGAATGGATCTAAAGGTTATTATGTTAAGTAAACTAAATCAGACAGAAAAAGACAAATACCAGATGATTTCACTTATATGTGGAAGCTAAAGCACAAACAAACAAAACAAATGAAAACAGAGAACAAACTGATGGTTGCTGGGAGGTGGGAGACAAAATAAGTAAAGGGGATTAATAGGCACAAATCTTCAGTTATAAATAAGCCACAAGGATGCAACATACAACATAAAGAATATGATCAATAATATCTTAATAACTTTGTATGGGGACAGAAGGTTACTAGATTTGTCATGATGATCATTTCATAATGTATGTAAATGTCAAATCACTATGTAGTACAGCTGAAATTAACATATTATTCTAAATCAACTACATTTCAATTAAAAAAAGGAAAAAAAGTAGTGACAGTGGACACTCTGGCTTTATTCTTGACATTATGGGGATTTTCTCATTATGTTTTCACTGACATAATACTGGCTTTTAGGTGGTAACTATTAATTTAAAATGTGGCCATACAGTCCCTAGTTTATTGAGTTTTTTTCCAATACTTGATTGGTAGGATTATATGATTTCTCTTATTTGTTCTCCTCTAGGTGAATTATATTAACAGAGTTACTAATGTTGAATTATTTTTCCATTTCTGGAATAAGCTAGTACTATTATCCCCACCACGCTCAGTCATTGTCCAGAGGCAGCCCAGGGGAAGGAAGTATGGTTTGGGTATGAACACCACGGTGGTTTTAAAAGGGTTGCCAGCTGGAGTCTGTCATCAGCTACGCTCCTCACAGCAGATTCTCTTGAAGGAGATTTGAGCAGCATATTTTTACGCCACCACGTCAGTCAGTAAAGGACTAGAAGTCAGAAAACTTGAGCTCCAAAACTATGACACCAACCAGTTATCACTGTTATCTTAGGTAATGTGCTTTCTGAGCCTCACCTTTTCCTTGCTTGATAAAGACAGACATAATAACAGAGCACATGCATTTAAAGTGCTTGAAAGGGATTCTGGTACATACTGCGCTATAAATATTAGCTATGATTATTATTATTATTACCAAAAATCCCTTCAGACAGGAGCCCCAGAGCCTGGAACACAACAGCAGCTGCCATTTCTTGAGCACTTATTACATACATGCCAGGCAGTCAGTGTTGGCACAGAAAGGATCAGAAGGGAAGAGAGAAAGAGAAAGGAAGGAAATGTGGCACTTAATTGCTGTTACCACCTTGAGCAACTTACACTAAAGGAAGAGGCTCTCTTGCATTTAGAATTTGCTAGAACAAAAGAGAAACTTACAAGGAATAAAGTAAGCCAAAAAATTCCTTCCTGGATGTGTTAAGTTTACTGAAATGGAAAGGCAGCAAGGATTTAGGGTGTCAGCAAAGTTCAGAATAGAGAAGGCCCTTGGCTGGAGCTTTCATTTGGCTATATCCCCTGGGTCCCCCTGGTGGCAGGATGGGTGAAGGAAGATGAGCAATATCAACAGATATAGAGCAAGGATTTAGCACAGGCCAACATGACCTCTGATCCTGCATCTTCCACTTACCAAATCTGAACAAAATCCTTAACTTTCTTGTCCTCTCCTTTAAAGGGACTGTTCTGAGGAATAAATGAGATAATTATGTATAATTTATGTAAAGCATTTGACATAGAATAGCTGCTTAATAAGCATGGCTATTATTATTAAAGCATAACTCATATGTTTTATAATGACCTAAGCTTTACTTGTAAAACTACTCTCTGTATGGGGACATGTGTATGCATATGGCTGATTCGCTTTGTTGTGCAACAGAAACTAACACAGTATTGTGAAGCAATTATACTCCAATAAAGATCTATTAAAAAAAAAAAAACTACTCTCAGAAATGATGTTAATTTGGGAATTCCCTGGCAGTCTAGTGGTTAGGACTCTGCTCTTCCACTGCAGGGAGTACGGGTTAGATCCTTGGTCAGGGAACTAGGATCCCGCATGCCACATGGTGGGACCAAAAAAAGATGATGTTAATTTTTAATAAGTATTGATAGCCACCAAAACTATTTTTCATGAAGTTTAACCTTAGAACTTTCGGGAAAATTCACATAATCTACAATGTTTTTCAATAATTACACTTATGCTCTAATTGCAGTTTTGACCTTACACTCAAAAAAAATTTTAAAGAACATTTTTTTAATAAATTCATCTCTAATGGACAAACTAGCTGAAGCGATCATTTTAAAATAAATACTATCCAAAAGCTACTCACTTTCCAACTCCTAAGTCATGTGCAATAGTTAAAAATATGAGAACCTAAGGCACAAATACCGTCATTATATTAAGATGGTCTTCTATGTAAACATGAATCAACACATGCCTGACAGATTATAATAGTCAATTTGGAGACATGGAAGTTCTTGTTTCAATGGATGAAATATACATGCTTTTGAAAAATTCAAATGTGAGCTTTTTTTTTTATCTAAGAGATTTCTTCTGATCTGAAAGGGTAGCAAAAATCAGGTTAAAAGTTTGCATGAAAACGTACACCAAATCTTTAAAAAGCAAAGATCACAGTTGATATAAGATGGTTTCTAGAGAGAAAGCATTTATTGTACAGCCTTGTAATTGTTTCCATTCACATGGAACAACTCTAGCTGCTTTCAAAAATCAACAAGTGATAAGCAGAAGGAAGATGGGAAGAAACAACAGCATTTTTGTTATGTCCAACTGATAAACACTGGGCTGCAAATATATTATGCTAAGCATAATTAAGCACAGAATTAACATCATTTGTAATGCAGTGCAATAAGGCAGCTGAGACAAATGCAAAAAAAAGGTCTCCAACATATTGATCTAAATTGACACTGCCAAGTTATGTATTTACAAAAAATATGGACAAAGGGTCAAATAAATAATTTTTTTCTAGATGTATGTGCATAGGCTATGACTAAAGGTCTGAAGCAATTTTCATCCTGTTATTCATGTAGTTTGATAGATCTTAACCTTCCATGAACCATGTCTCTCACAGTGTATCTAATTACCTAGAATGGATCCAAAAACAGTCCTAACTCTGCATTTTAGTAGTTAAAGCATCATAAACAAAAGATAAATCTTTTCCTTGATAAAACTTTGGAGATAAAAATTTACAAAAGAAGTCAAGAACAAATTATTGAATGTTTTTAATGTTTTAACTACCAGGCAAGCACTTGAAATATGTCATTAATTCACTCAACAAACATTTACTGAGTTCATACTCTTTGATGAGCAGGTACTCTAAGTGTTGAAGACATAAAGGTTATAAGGATATCACAATCTAGTGGCAGTGACAAGTATATATAGATGCAATTTCAATACGATAAGAAATGCAGTGATAGCAGAAAGTCCTGGTGTAGAGTGGGAATAAGTGTAGGGGTGGGAGGAATGCCCAGAGACAGGGTATTTTACCTAATTTTGTGGGAGAAGAGAGTCAAGAATAGCTTCTTGATGAAGAGATGATCACACTGGGACCGCAAAAATGAATAACAGTTGATTTCCATCATAATCTCTAACAATCCCCATAAGTAGGTAACATAATTATTCCCATTTTATAGATGAGGAAACAGATGTACTCTGACTTAGAGATAATAACTGGTAGGACCAAGTCTACCTGATCCCAATACCATACCTTTTCTATTGTCTCTGAAGATCGAGAAAAATTCTCTGTATGTCTCTCCAAGTCACAGAATTTTTTCACCATTACTTATTTCATTTAGCAATTCCAGCACACTGTTCCCTTCTTGCAATTCTCACCATACTCAGCTAAAAGAATATATAGTAATTGCTGGCTTGTATTTCTCCCATATACTCTTAGAAATTCTCATGAAAACCCAAGATATTACAGTTGTCACAGAGAAGAATAGATATGAAAATCTAGAACTGTCACTGAGAAGAATGGAAGCCCTATTAAGACTTTTATAATAAATGTCTGGAAACATTTCCTTTAATTGATCAAATAGTCTCAGATTTAATCAGAGGGAGAGGCAGTAGTCTAAAGATCATCTAGAAAAAGAGTTTATTTCTCCTCACGATGGGATACAGTAAGATTTTCTTGATCTTTTGCCTACCTCAACCTACTATAGTCTCCAATTGCAAGAGACTATGTAAGAGCTGTAGGAATTTAAGAGCCATCCTGAGTAGGAAAAACTCACTTTCTTGTGTATCTCCCCTTTACTACTCACACGGAACACTTCACTACTGACACTTCTGGTCACCAAATGTGTGGGAATTTTTCCCACACCAAGCAATTCTGTGACACAAGCTGGGCATCCCACAATTTAACTCAACCCTGACACTATCAACCTGGAGATAGAGCCAGAACCATAGTTTACGGGCTCAGTCCCACAAGACTGCTCCCCACCCCAATTTCAAATAGCAAGTCCAGGTTGTCACCTGTGTTTCTGACCTATCAGCTATAAATCCCCAAAACCCTCACCTTGGGTTCAATTAATTTGCTAGAGTGGCTCACAGAATTAAGGAAAACAGTATACTTGCTGTTTACTGGTTTACTATAAAATGATATGCTAAAAGATACAGATGAACATCCAGATGAAAGAGATGTGCAGGGCAAGCTATGTGAGAAGCGGCACAGAGATTCCATGCTCTCTCCCAGAGCACTGCTCTCCTAGCACTTCCAAGCAGTCACCAACCCAGAAGCTCTTCAAACCCATACTTCAGGGATTTTTATAGAGGCATTATCACCTAGGCATCATGGATCATTAACTTCATTTCTAGCCCCTCTCCTTTCTCTGGAGGAGGGCTGAAAATTCCAAGTTTCTAATCATGGCTTGATCTTTCTGGTGACCAGCCTCCATCCAGGAGCCCACCAACAGAAGGCAGAGACCAATATATATTTTTTTTTTCCTGCTATCTCACACATCCTAATCGCCTATTGCCAACAGTTCATGATACTTTATATTTAGCTATCTATGGAAGCACACTAAGATACATCATCAACATCATCATCATCACTGAGCCATAAAATAGGAGATCTGGAGGGATCCACAGATGTGTTCATTTAACAGATATTTATTGATGATGTACTATGTGCAAGGCAACATGCTATCCACTAAGTAATTAAAGTTGAGCAAGCCATAGTGCCTGACATTAGGGTTTTGCCATCCATGGTGGGAGACAATCAGGCAAGAATATAAGTGCATGTGCTCCAGCCCGCTTATTTAACACATGTGGAAAAGAGGATAAGAAAATAAGTAGCTTATCAAACTCTGATTATGTATTGTTGGTGGGAGTGGAAGCTGATATAACCTTTTTTGGAAGACAATTTGGAAATGCCTTTTAAATTTGCAAATGTTCTTATTCTTTAACATAGACATCCTAAACAGAAATTTATCCTTCAGATGTACTTGCAGAAATTCCAAAAATAAGTGTTTGAGAATATTAATGCAGTTTTGATTGTATTAGAGAAACACTGAGAACAATCTAAATGTCTATCAATTGATTGACTGAATGAACTATAGAATACTGCGTAGCAATTTAAAAGATTAAATAGATTCAACATAATGTAAACACAAGAGGTTATTCAAGAGCTATTGGTATGTGAAAAAACACACAGATGGTATAGTTCTATCTTTGTTTAAAAAGGAAAAAATCACAAGTAAATGTTTAGAAAAATAAACAGCAGAGAAATGTATACTCAACTATAAACAGTGGTTAATACAATGGTTTCAGGTACTTTCTATCTTTTACGTTAATATTTTGTAATGCTGGATTTTTTTTCTAAATAAAAAGTGTGTTTGACTAAGCTGATGTGATTTATAAATGCTGTATCTTTCAAAAAATTTGACATTTCTAGGTTTTTACATTTATGAAAGTTATTTAAAAACTGTAAAGGCTTAAATAAATTATGGGATTATCTATTTATATTAATGCTAAATAATATTAGACATTATTTTGAGGTACTCTGAAACAGAATATACTTATACAGAAAAAAGATTTTAAAACCATTAAAAATAACATTAAGAATTAGGATAATGATATAGTTTCCTAGTTTCTTTCAAGAATTCCTGAACTACAGGTCCCTGGAGTCCTGGTCTAGTTCTGTTTCTATGCAGTTATCTCTTGCCTATGGGTAATCTCTTAAAACTCTTGCTCAAAGGCAAAAACTCTTCTAAGCAACACTAATTCTCATTACAGAAAATGCAAATACTGGAGTGTTTCTAAGAATGGAAAAGAAAGCTGCTGTTATTGCTAATAAGCACTTTTGATGATACACTGTGGAAACTGTAAACTTTATAACACAAGAAAGTAAAGCTGAAACAACCAGTGACTTAGCCTGTCAACACAAAGGCCTCACAGTTGTCTAGAACACATAGCTACCACAGCATTTGTCAGCTATTTTTGTACAAAGTAATCATAATCTTATACAAATAAAACCTTTATATTCGGCTGGAAGATGTAACATGAGGGTCCCCTCTTGCCCAAACAGAAAACTATCAAACTGAGATCAGAAACTCTATGTGTAAGAATGAGAGGAATGACTGAACAATTGAAGTTCCCATGCTTCTGGGCAAACTGCAGCCAGGTTCTGAGCTCACTTAAAGAAGAAAAGTTTGCTTGAATAGCAAAATCAAGTGTAAAACCATCTAACAGGGACTTTAATATATGCTGAATGTTCTCTTTGCAAATTCATAGAATTCATACCATAAATTGAAGAAGGTAAATTTTAAGGAATGTAAAATTTATCAGTCTTCAGATTTAGCTACTTCAGTGTATAGAAGTGAAAAGTGAATATATAATTTTATTCAACTCAGGCTTTGAATTGCCCATTTGGGTGGCTGAGTATTTAAGGGGATGTTAAGATAAAAATTTCTGCTGAGACTTTAAGACAAGAGACATGAGATAACAAAAACACTTGTGGAACAGGCCAGCCACTGTGTGTTTTGATATTTACAACTGAAAACACTCCTAAATTATATAGGTGTCTAAATCTTATGTCTCCAGCTTTGAAGGCAAGAATCATGTGCTTGGACTCATTCAGTGTTGGACTTCGACTAAGTCATTGACATGACTCCTATTTCCCATTTTCCATGTACATTTCCCTAAATTTACCTTTAGAGAACTGCATGGAAAACTCCATTCTAGTGAGCCCTCAGCATACCTTGAGGCAGAAATTGGCACCTTACTAGAGGGAGTATGGGAGATAGTTTTTGCTTCCCCACAATGGCTGAGACTTAGAGGAGTCAAGGACATCTATAAAACGACCATATCCATTTCTCTACTTTCCGACAATAATGACCAAATTTATAAGGCTATATGACACTTTCAATGTGCTATTTGTTCCAAGTTTAATTGTTATAACAACGTAAGGACATCAATACTTTTAATTCCTCCACTTTACAATGATAAAACTGAGGCACAGAGGTTAAGAAACTTGCCTGAGGTCACACAGTCGATAAGTATTAGCAACGACATTCGAATCTAGGCACTTTGAAACTGGATGCTAAGTTCGGACAGTTACAGAAACACTTCTCATTTGCAGGCTCCAGATTTGGGTAACTAGTTTAACCAATATTTCCTTTCACCCCAAAATACATATTGAACAGTATTTTATTAAGACAATCTACAGGGACTTCCCTGTTGGCGCAGTGGTTAAGAATCTGCCTGCCGGGGCTTCCCTGGTGGCGCAGTGGTTGAGAGTCCGCCTGCCGATGCAGGGGACGCGGGTTCGTGCCCCGATCCGGGAGGATCCCACGTGCCGCGGAGCGGCTGGGCCCGTGAGCCATGGCCGCTGAGCCTGCGCGTCTGGAGCCTGTGCTCCAAAATGGGAGAGGCCACAACAGTGAGACGCCCGCGTACCGCAAAAAAAAAAAAAAAAAAAAAAAAGAATCTGCCTGCCAATGCAGGGGACACAGGTTCGATCCCTGGTCCAGGAAGATCCCACATGCTGCGGAGCAACTAAGCCCAGGCTCCACAACTACTGAGCCTGTGCTCTAGAGCCCGCACACCACAACTACTCAGCCCATACGTCGCAACTACTGAGCCCGCGTGCCACAGCTACGGAACCCCGTGAGCCTAGAGCCCGTGCTCCATAACAAGAGAAGCCATCGCAATGAGAAGCCCATGCACCGCAATAAAGAGTAGCCCCCACTCGCCACCACTAAAGAAAGCCCATGTGCAGCAACAAAGACCCAATGCAGCCAAAAAATTTTAGAAAAGAAAAAAGAAAATGTACAGCACACATTCAAAAAAAAAAGAATTAGGGAGCATTTGTACATGATATATTTGCTAAATATTGTGATCAGTGTTGTTCAAAACATAATTTGACATTACATTTTACAATTATTTTGATGAGCTTTCATGATGTTATAGCATCATCTTAAGAAGTACATCACTTGTGAGAGAAATATAATAAAACCTGTTTTATCTTTAATCTGCCTATAACTAAATTTTTGCCTTAGGATAATTCAAAGGGTCATAAATATTGTCTAGAAACACAGAAAATACAATTATTAATGAATAATGGAATCTAAGAGCAAGTATCCACATATGTGAAGGGAAATACTAACTATCTGTGACATTTTTCAGGGTTCTATCATTATTTTAGCATTTTTTCCATAGTCTATTAAAAATTGTTCAATGTGCCAACAAACACATGAAAGAATACTCAACATCATTAATCATTAGAGAAATGCAAATCAAAACTACAATGAGATATCATCTCACACCAGTCATAATGGCCATCATCAAAAAATCTAGAAACAATAAATGCTGGAGAGGGTGCGGAGAAAAGGGAACACTCTTGCACTGCTGGTGGGAATGTGAATTGGTACAGCCACTATGGAGAACAGTATGGAGGTTCCTTAAAAAACTAAAAATAGAACTACCATATGACCCAGCAATCCCACTACTGGGCATATACCCTGAGAAAACCATAATTCAAAAAGAGTCATGTACCAAAATGTTCATTGCAGCTCTATTTACAATAGCCCGGAGATGGAAATAACCTAAGTGCCCATCATCGGATGAATGGATAAAGAAGATGTGGCACATATATACAATGGAATATTACTCAGCCATAAAAAGAAACGAAATTGAGCTATTTGCAATGAGGTGGATAGACCTAGAGTCTGTCATACAGAGTGAAGTAAGTCAGAAAGAGAAAGACAAATACCATATGCTAACACATATATATGGAATTTAAGGAAAAAAAAATGTCATGAAGAACCTAGGGGTAAGACAGGAATAAAGACACAGACCTACTAGAGAATGGACTTGAGGATATAGGGAGGGGGAAGGGTGAGCTGTGACAAAGCGAGAGAGAGGCATGGACGTATATACACTACCAAACGTAAGGTAGATAGCTAGTGGGAAGCAGCCGCATTGCACAGGGAGATCAGCTCGGTGCTTTGTGACCGCCTGGAGGGGTGGGATAGGGAGGGTGGGAGGGAGGGAGATGCAAGAGGGAAGAGATATGGGGACATATGTATATGTATAACTGATTCACTTTGTTATAAAGCAGAAACTAACACACCATTGTAAAGCAATTATACCCCAATAAAGATGTTAAAAAAAAATTGTTCAATGTCACAAACAAAATCTTTACACTGAGAGTCTCAAATTTTCTGAATTTAGAAAAAGTACTAAACATACACCAAGAAGCCAGAGAAACCAGCTTTACCCTAAACTAACAATATCACATTTGGAAAATCAGTTGTTTTCTGATTCAATCTGGAAAGTTAGGATAATGACTCAGCTTCTTGAAAAATACCAGAAGCCTAGTGGCTGTCAGGAAATGTCAGTGGTTACATATGATAGATGGGAGAAACTTAGTGTGCATAGAATTATGTCCTTTCCTCCAGCTTTGGTCTGTATGCTGTTTTCCTGTTCAGGAGTGTGGGAGTTTTAAAGAAACCTCCTTAAAAGGAACACAAAGACTCTATTCCACTATGCATGATATTGAGAAAAAAATAAGTTCCAATAAGCCAAAGAGCTTTGGTTATGTGGAAGTGAGGCCAGTGGGTTCAAGAGTCATTGGTAAATGGCCTTCTGAACTAGGATGAGGCAGGAAAATAAATGCTGCCCCTGATTCTGGACCCTAGGAAATAATAAAATCCCTTCACTGCCTTCCATGCACATCGTAGCTGACTCTGTTCATATCAAATGTTCGTTTTCCACATAAAATATTCCAATAATAATTTTGAAAAGAGGGTCCCCCTCAAAATTGATACTCCTAGCCTCCCGTGCAGCTAGAAGTGGCCACATGTACAGTTTTGATCAACAATACATAGGTAGAAATCTGTTGGGTCTTTCTGGTAAAGTTTTATTTTCCTGGCATAGACATGAGTCTTCCTTGCTGTTGCACCTTTTGTTTCTTTGTCCCACCTAGAATGCAGGTATGAAGTTGGACTGCGACTATGAAGTAATACTGGGGTAACGCTGCTTACTAAGGACGCTGGAATAAAAAGAGGAAGGCAGACTCGGATGTGGAGGACTCAGCCCTCAGCTGCCTATATCCAGAGTCTCATTTAAGAGGGAAAAATATTCCTGTTTTACAAACCACTGTGGTCAGGCTTCTGTTACCTGCAGCTGAAGGGCATCCTTAATGATATATCCTTAAGTGGGAACAGCCTCCAGGGAAATTGTAAAGAAGACAGTTTTCAATATCAACAATTATTTCCCTTGTCACCCTCTGTGCCTCTGTTCATGCCATTTCTTCCATCTGGGTACCTCTGTCCTCTGGCCATCTCTGCTAGCATGCATTCATTTATTTATTAGTGTAGCAAATGTGTGCCAGGATATGTGCTATTAAAAATCACATACATACACTCAAAGGTTGGACAAAGTCTAATGAGGGAAGTAAGATGTGCAAATAAATCCTCAAGATTAAAGGTGCTAATTGCTGAAATAGAGAAATCTCAAAGTCTCAGGTCACAGAAGACTGGGCAGCCAGCAACAGGGGGTCAGAGACGGCTTCCCAGTGGAAATGGTGATGGACCTGGCTCTTAAAGAATCAGCTGAAATTCGAAAAAAAAATCTTTCACAAAGCAGCCCTGCAATGGCCTCCATCAGAAAAGATTTTTCCTACGGAACCTTATTTGTCTTTGATAACATCAATTCCTTTCTTCCCTGAAGGTTGTTTAAGATTGTGTCTTCCTTCCTTTACAGGAGGGAAGAAGGCAGGGACTACATCTGACTCTACCTCTTAGTCTCCCATGGTGCCTGGTTCATCTTAGATCCATGGTAAATATTAGTTGAATGGCATTACTGATCTTCCCATGACGTTAGACACCCAGTGCCTTAGCTGCAGCTTCCCTGAGATCAGGCTTTTTCCTCAGATGAAGCCATCTAACAGACATTGGTTAAGTTAATAAAATTTGTCAAACTAGGAGAAAAGTTTAAGAAAATACAAAGCATTTTTGTAGCATATAAATATTTAGAAAAGTGTTATCTGTTGGCTGACTATATATACTCTCTCCTGAAGAGAATTGGACAGGAGGCAGGGAGACAGTAGACCCACCTGGGTGAGGGCTCTGATTAAAACAGACTGGAATGGCTGTGTATCCTTTTCATGTAATCCTTTTCCTTTTCTTATGGTAATAAGAAATTCCCACAGACTGGGCGTCTTAAAACAATAGGAACTTTTTTTTTACAGTTCTGTAGGGTGAAGTCTGAAATCAATGCCTCACAGGGTTTGTTCCTTCTGGAGGCACTTGGGAGAAACTGTCCTATGACTCTCTTCTAGTTTCTGGTGGCTGCTGGCAATCCTTGGTATTTTTTGGCTTGTATGTGCATTGCTCCAATCTCTGCCTCTATCTTCACATGACCTTCTCCCCTGTGGGTCTCCTCTCTTTCTCTTCTATTCTCTTCTAACGACACTTGTCATTGAAGTTAAGGCCCCCTAGAATCCAGGATGATCTCGTCTTGAGATCCTTCACTTAGTTACAACTCCAAAGACCTTTTTTACAAATAAGATCACATTTACAGGCCCCAAGTGGAAATACCTTTCGGGGGGACACGATTCAACCCACTACAACTTCTGTTGCTGCCTTCCCTCCCCACAAGAAAGGATTAACAAGACTGGCTGGGAAGAAAGGTTTTCTCTTCAAAAATCACGTTTCAAGGCTCTTAAGGGAAAAACTAGAAGGCTCCTAGGATGTAACAAAGAAATAGGACCATTTTGGAAATGGATGCCTAGTCCGTATCATTTCTGTAGAAGCTCAACCAGGCAAGATTCTTTATTCCAGAGAATAATTTTCTCTATCCAAATTTATTTCACCTCCACAACTAAGCCCCACAGACATAAATAGGCTGTGGGAAAATTACCTCCTGCCCAAGTACAAACTGTCTGATGTCACTCTTTCATTTTTTAACAGAAGGAACTTTTTACACTAAAGTTCTCAAACCTGGGACTTCCCTGGTGGCGCAGTAGTTAAGAATCGTCCTGCCAATGCAGGAGACACGGGTTTGAGCCCTGGTCGGGGAAGATCCCACATATCGTGGAGCAACTAAGCCTGTGCACCGCAACTACTGAAGCCCCCGTGCTTAGAGCCCGTGCTCTGCAACAAGAGAAGCCACTGCAATGAGAAGCCCGCACACCGCAACGAAGAGTAGCCCCCGCTCGCTGCAACTAGAGAAAGCCTGCTCGCAGCAACAAAGACCCAACGCAGCCAAAAATTTAAAAATTAATTAACTAATTAAAAAATATAAAGTTCTCAGACCTGAATCTGGGGGCAGTTGCTTAAATCTAAGTCTGTGGGCTTATAGTCTTGGATCTGTGTTGCTACCATCCTGTGACAACACTTCTATAATAGCACCAGACACAGTTTTCTAGGTATGTTATAACTTTATTTAATAGGTCACCTCTGCTGTATGACTTTTCCTTATTAAAAATAAATTCTGTAACATAAAAGCTATGAAATTACAGAGCTCTTCAGAGAAAGAATGATTCTCCTCAAAGGGCTTTTAGTAAAAGAGAACACATTTTCCTACAACAAGCTTGACTATAACCCACAATATATGTTTATTATGAAGAAGATTATATTAAGAATTCAGTCTCTGGGGAATTCCCTGGTGGTCCAGTGGTTAGGACTGGGCACTTTCCCTGCCGGGGCCGGGTTCAGTCCCTGGTCAGGGAACTAAGATCCCACAAACCAGGCAGGGCGGTCAAAAAATAAATACATAAATAAAGAATGTGGTCTCCGAGCGGTCTCTGACTTTACCACCAAGACACAACTGCAAATAGCCCTGAAAGCTATATTATGATATTTACCAGCTGAATTTTCTTAAGGGCAGGTAAACTTTTTTTCCAGTTAGGTCTGGCTATGGTCACATCATCACCTTCTGAGATTACATCAATTGACAGACATTTATTTTTATAAAGATTAAATACAAAACTCTCAAACTTTCCACCAATTCTTTTTAAAACTTTCCCACATCGAAGCAAGGGTTTTGGCATCAACACTGAGAACCCAGTGTTGAGGACTGAATTGTTTATGTTAATGTCGTTGTTTAACCTCTCTTCTGCCTAATTTTATTCTTTTTAACGTACCTTTTAATGCCAAATACTTCTATATGGTTTATTACGAAAATAAGTAATCACTTGACCCCTCCATTATCTTCCACAGAGGCAACCAGTCCCAACTATTTTGGCTTTTTCTTTTAGCATTTAACTCCTTATCTCTAAATAATATATTTATAATGCTACTTAATTTTTTCAATTTCAGTCATTTTTAATGAATTTCCTATGTATAATAGAACATGAGAATTTAGTTCCCTTTCATGCTTATCCCTTCCCAAAGCACAGACTTTTCCCTTTCTTTAATCCTTCCAGGAGAGTTAACCATAATTTTAATTAAATAAAACAGTATTTGCATTATTATGACTGTGTGAACTCCATCTACACCTGCACCATGATGCTCTTTTTTTACATCTTTTAATTTTACCTCTATTTAATAACTATCCCTTCTTAATTAACCTGGATTTCTGTGTACCTATCAGACTCATTTTCCTTGGTAGAAGTACATTCCACCAGATTCATCTTCTTGTAGCGCTCTGCCCTCCTGGTCCACTCTGGACTGCTCATCCCTGGGCCTGTAGCCCAGCCATCATCATAGCGTCTCCCTTACCCATCTTCCGGGAGACTTCCTTTTCCTCTCACTTGTGTCGGACCTACTGGATCTCATGTTTTTCTCCTTCTTAGTCTATTTTCTCCTTTTGGAATAGAACATTCTCCCATAGCTTCCTAAGAAATGGTACACTATAGGTTAATTTTGTAGGAACACCATTTCTGGAAATGAACACTTTATTTGTTCACTAGACAAGTCTTGACATATCTCTCAAGACAGGTCAATTTTCACCTTCTTCAGAAAAATTTTTCTGTCTCAGGCAAAATTAAGCTCTTCTACATATGCACATCCATAACACTTCATTTATTAATTTATTCATTTATCTATCCATTCACTTCTTCACTCATACATCCAGCAAATACTGATTGAGTGCTCTTATGAGCTAAGCACTGGGATAGGCACAAAGATGAAGAGAACAAACTTGATGTGAGTTTGTTCATGCAGGAGAGGGCAGGAAAAAAGACTGAGAAAGAATGACCAGTGAGAAAGGAGGCCAATCAGGCAAGGATGATGTTACAAAGAAAGGAAGGAGTGTTTCGTGAAGAAAATAATAATCAACTTCACTAGATTATGTTGAGAGGTATAGTAAGAAGCAGAAATATCTATTGGAAATGACAACAAAGACATCACTGATGGCTTTGGCAAAGGCAGTTTCTGTGGGAATACTGGAGTGAGATGAGAGGAGAAATCAAGGAGGTAGAGATAGTAAGCATAGGCAGCTCTTTGGGGTTTTTTTTTTTTTTTTTTTTTTCTGGCAAGTGGAGCAGAAAAATAGAGTGGAAATTAGGAGAGGAATGTGCAGTTTAGAGAGGGCTATAAATCATGAAAGGAACTGTGGCATGCTGAATGCTCCTGAAACTGATCTGACAGTTTCTGAACTGACACAGCCAGAGAGGCTAACATGTAGGAAGACCAAGATGTAGCTCTTGGTCTCTGGCACTCTCTGTTTAACCTTAACCAACTTCCTTCGGTAATTTTTTCTTACTTTGTTCATTGTTCCAAATTAATGATAAGAGGAACTTTTAATAGATTTCTCAGTATCTGGGAATTCCCTGGTGGTGCAGTGGTTGGGACTCTGCGCTCTCACTACGGAGGACCCAGGTTCAATCCCTGGTCAGGAAACTAAGATCCCACAAGCCTCGCCATGCAGCCAAAAACCACCACCACCAACAATAGATTTCTAGGTATCTAAATTAGGTTCATTTTTACTAATTCAACCTTCAGTTTTGTTTTGTTTTATTTTTCTTGTCTCTGTCATGGCTCATAACTGAAAAAAAAAAAATTCCCAGGCTGCTGAGAAGTTATCCTTAGGATAAAGTTCTGACACTACTTGAAAATTATTTTAATTTGGAAAAATTACACAAGTTGTTTTTGCTACAGTTTCATGAAAATCTGTTTAATAGTAATATCCAATCCACAAACTGTTTTAAGGATTAAATGAAACACTAGTAAAGCATATAGAATAATGCCTGATACACATTAGAGACTTCGATAAACGTTAGCTGTTGTTGTAACTACTGCGGTCACCATCATTTTATTTGCATCATGGTTGTCATCACCATCATCATCATTTGATGCTGAGAGGGGAGGAGAAAGGATGGTTCCAGTGAAATGTCATTTTGCTTAAAACCTGGCCCCTTAGGTGGAGGTAAGGGTACACTGTCACTTTGACCTCCATGCAAACACAAGCCGATACACACATGCACATACATGCTCATACTCACACTTATAGGATGCTCACGTGTGGCACAAACTGTGATGTCAGAATGTTAGATATTTTTTATTTATGTTGGGGTTTTTGTTTTAAAGTATTAAGCCAAATATAATCTTCTATGAAAAATATGTATTAGCTATTTCTGAAGTCTCTATAAATTTTTCATATGCAGTAAAAAATTAAATTTTGAGTTTATTAAGTTCAATTATAGCTGAAGAAAATAACAAAATAGCAAAACCAGGCCAATCTCACCTGCAGTTGTGGGTCCTTTGCTGACTTTGTGGAAAACCTACTTATTATATCTGTGCACTTTGCCTGTACGAGTTTGTTTCAGGATGCCCTCTCAGGCTCCAACCCTCCTCGATGGTTCACTACAATTCTATCCCCTGCCAAAGCACTTCATTTTTTCACAATAAACAAAAAATATCAATCAAGAAATGCTAATTAACAGTCACAGACAAGTTAATGTTTGCAAATATGAGAAAGGAAAAGTTTGAAACAAAACACAGGATGTGGAATATTTCAGACTGATACACAACTTAAAGAAATTCAAAGAATGAAATTTTATAATGTTTCCATAAGCCAAAAAACTACAACAAAAACATGAGCTAAGGGATGAGCACCTGAACCCCAGTAAAACCAGTATCCTAATAGATTTGTTTCCCAAACAATAAATGCCTCACATTAGCAGTACCAGCAAATTAAAGTTTAGTTTCCTTATTTGCAAACGGTAGTTTTAAATAATGTTTACTATCTCCATACTATTGCGGAGTGTTTAAACACCCTTTAAAGAAGTCAAGTACAAAAATGGTTGAGTTCTTCTATGCCAATGATGCAAATGACAAAGCCAGTTAGAGTATTAGAATATCAATGATGAAACATGAAAGGAATGTTAGAAATAATCTCACTCTAATCTCTTAAATTACATAGAGGAAAATTGAGTGTCAAAAATTGTGAAGGGATTGAGATGTTGCCCTGCTTAGCCTGATCGCAGTTTCATAGATGCTGGTAGAAGACAGGAGATATCCGGGTCAGAGACAAAGGACTTTAGTGCCCAGGGCACAGCAGGCAACATGAGCTTCATGTTCAAGTCGATATCATTTACTCCCCAAGTCCCATGGGGGTATGAGGATGTGAACTCAGGTGGATGCTGAACATGCAGAGGATTTGTGTCACAGCTGAGGAATTTTGAGTTTAGAAAACCCTCAGTTTTATAAGAAGGATGCTAGCAAACCTGCCTAATGTTTTACAAGAAGGAAAAACTCTTTATCACCCGGGTCAGGAAACAAATCTGTCATCTGCCCTGGAGGGAGACAATAGCTATACAAACATCTGAGCAAACAGAACAAGGAAGTTAATGCCTCTTGCTCAGAAGATGTGCAGAAATGTGAGAGACATATAGAAAACTGTGTCCTAACACTGAGATTTAGTGAAAAGAAGGAGATTATTTAAGGTCACCAACTAAAGTGCTGAGTTGTTAATTAGTGCAATAAAATATGGTAGAAATATATTATTTAATATTTGATAGTTAGGTGGACACACCCTAAGGTGAGACCTAATGAGTTAATCTCCCTTCCTTAAATGCAGGAAGAACCTGTGACTTGCTTTTAACCAAAAGAATATGCCAAAGGTCATAGGATGTCACGGCCATGATTAGGTTACCCTATCTATCTATCTGTCTATCTATCCATCTATCTATCTATCCATCTATATCTTAGGAGACTCATGGCATATATATAGATTAGATAGACAAATAGATGAATATATCACTTAAGATCATTAAACATATGACTCTTAGCAGACCATGTCCAAGGCCTGCTGGTCCAGAAAAAGCAAACTGCCACAGTGTAACTGCTTGTGGAAAGGCTCATGTAGTAGGAAATTATGAGTGTCCTTTAGGACCAAAAGGCAGCCTCCAGGCAACATCCAATAAAAAGCTGCGGTCCTCAGTCCTATAGCCAAAGGATCAGAAATCTGCCAATAACCTAAATGAGTTTGGAAGCAGATTTTCCCCCACTCGGGCCTCCAGATGCAGCCTGGTCAACATCCTGATTGCGGCCTTTTGAACCCTAAGTAAAGAACCAAGTTGAGCTATGCCCATAGTTTCTCTTGATCCAGAGAAACTATAAATTAATAAATATGTGCTGTTTTAAGCTGCTACGTTTTTGGTGATTTGTTGTGCAGTAATAGAAAACTAATACAATAGCTTAGCACAGCCCAGAATTTAATCTGTTGAACACCTCTTCTCTTTTATCTCAATGAGATAAAAATCAGATCTTCTTGAAATTTATCTTGCATCTTTATTTGTCCACGCCTGGAAGGCTTAAACTGACCCTACTTAGATCATTATAAGTCATTTCTACCAACAAATCTGGTTGTTTGGTTTTTTATTTATTTTGCTTTACAGTCATCCCACCCAGAATAGAACCAAGATTAATAAGCATACAGCTAATTCCCCATTTCCTTTGGTAAAATCTTATTAATTATTCCAATCCACAAAAAGCCTCTCTTTATTGAACCTACATTTGTATATTACTACAAAATTTAGCATTTAATTGTTCTTAACAATTGTATTATTTCTCCAGCATGATTGTAGATCCTCTATTTGTCTTACAGATATTTTTATATTTCCCACAGTATTTGCAACAGTGTCAGGCAAAAAAGGAAATGCTCATTAAATTCTGTTGATTGATAAACATGACCTGATTTTTCAAAAGTTCCTGCTAACAATCAATCTGCCTGGATACTGCAGAATCTACTCAGTATGAAATTGCTCCCTCACCCCTCCCATTGTGAGTTGTTTTGACTCATCCCCAAAGTCTGGGACTGAAATAACCTCTGTAAAAAAATGAGGTCTTATGTCAAAATCACTTTCTGGGTTAATTCTATTTTCAGTCACTATGTGGCATAATTTATCCCCACGTCAGAGGACATATCCATCTGATTACTCAGGATCAGTCTTTACACATAAATTAAATTAGAATTTCAACATATTTACTCTAAAAATAATAATGGAATGGTGGGGACTTCTCTGGTGGTCCAGTGGGTAAGATTCTGCGCTCCCAATGCAGGGGGCCCGGGTCCAATCCCTGGTCGGGGAACCAGATCCTGCATGTATGCTGCAACTGAGTGTCCGCATGCCACAACTAAAAGATCCCACATGCCACAACGAAGATCCTGCTTGCTGCAACTAAGACCCGGCGCAGCCACAAATAAATAAATAAATATTTTAAAATAATAATAATGGAATGGACAATTGGATAAATCATAAAAGTGAGGAGGAAAGAAATTTCAAAGATACTTCTAAAAATACAGACTCTGCTGTAAATAAATGAACATGTGCCTATGATTATTGGATGCTGATAAATCTAGGTTATAATTTCATTGGCCAGTTAATTCTCATCCCTAATACTTTCTGTAATGGCAAGCAGCCAGCATTCTTGGGATGATGTATTATAATACTTTTGCATCATAAATCTTTGCATTTCACCTTAAACTGTAATATATCTGACAAGACAAAATAACAAATAGTGCCAGGTTTAGCTTTATGCCTAAGAAAGAACTAATTAGGCCAAAAAGATTGATAGTAATTGCTATGATTCTTATACGCTTGTTCATTTTCTACAGTGACTAGGAAGGGACAAAAGCCATACATTTGAAAACACCATTTATTAAAAACAACAATACAGCTTTCTTAACCTAGAAATAAGGTGCCATAGGGACATTTTTTGACCCACTTATATTTGAGGAGAAGTCTCTCTCTCTTCTCTCTCTCTCTCACACACATACACACACACACACACAAACACACACACACATAATTTGAAATTTCTGCCTATCTCTTATTTACATAAACCTGTTTGAGAAATTTTAAAATTGTGAAAACACTGAACCAATCACCTGCCACTCTGGCCTTAAACCAGTAGCTATTTACTGCTTCCTTTTGTAAATAGCTTTGTTAAAACAACTGTTATCTGGGAATTCCCTGGTGGTCCAGTGGTTAGGACTCCACGCATTTACTGCCAAGGACACGGGTTCAATCCCTGGTCAGGGAACTAAGATCCCACAAGCTGTGCACCACGCCCCCTCGCCCCCTCAAAAAACTGTTATAATTCTAAATCATAAAGTGTAAAGAAAGTGATAATGTCAATAACTTAAATAGGATTTTTTTGTTACTTACATTTCTTTGAATGAATCACCATTCTTTTCTATGAAATTACTTGAATTTCAGTTTCTTCGTGGCTTTTAGTTTTAGTTGATCCTGACTTGCTGTTGCTATCTATTTTTCAGTCTATAATAAAAGCAAAGTATTTCAACATGGAAATTGAAAACAGTATCAAAACAAATGACTTTCCTTATGAAGAATACATTAGACAATTAGTGTCTTGCTCATATTTTGTGCTCAGTATATTTTTGGAGAATTAACAATAGCAAAACAAACAAACAAACAAACAAAAAAAAACCTAGGAGAGTTCATTACAAGCAGAACTGTCCTACAATAAATAATGAAGAAAAGTTTTCAGACTAAAGGGCAATGACACCAGATAGAAACTTAGCTCAGTAGGAGGAAAAATGAAGAGCACTGGAAATGCTAATTTTAAAAAGACAACAGATTGTTTAATACAAATATTATAATACTGTATTTTAAGGATTATAACATATGTAGGTTTAAAATATGTGACAATAACACTACAAAGAATGAGTGGGGTAAGTAGAAATATAGGGTTACATGATTCTGACTACACTTAACTTAGTGTAAGTTATGTATTAATTCAAGGTAGACTGGGACAAGTTATAGATGCATAATGTAAACCCTAAACAACCACTAAAATATAAATAAGTATTTAAAAACCAATAGTGAAAACAGGATGATGTTAGCAAGACAGCAGTACAGGAATTTCTAGCACTTGTACCCTCCCAGAAACTATATTGAACAACTATATGGTAAGATATATACTAATCTTATACACTGTTCCTGAAAAAGAAAGGAAGATGGAATGTGTCCCAACTCATTTTATAAGGCCAGTATAATGCTCTTACAAACATACACAAACATCCTTAATAAAAGAAAGGTAAATTAAAATTAGCAATATATAAAAAGGATTATATATCATGACCTAATTGGAGTTATCCTAAGAATGCAAGGAAGGTTTAACACTTGAAAATCAAAAAAAAAAAAATCATCTCAATAGATATAGAAAAAACAGTTGACAAAATTCAACAAGTTATGACTAAAAAGCAAAAAAAAAAACTTCAAGCAAAGTGGTGATAGAAGGAAACACTCTAAATTTGGTATCAGGGTTATGTCAGCCTTAAAACCAGACAAATCTATTATCTTACAGTTCTGAAAGTCAGAAGTCCAAAATGGGTCTCACTGGGCTAAAATCATGGTGTTGACCAGAATGAGTTCCTTCCTCAAGGCGCTATAGGAGAATCCGTTTACTCGCCTCTTCCAGATTCTAGAGGCTGCCCACCTTCCTTGGCTTATGGCTCTCTTCCATCTTCAAGTAAGCAATGACCAGTCAAGTAAGTCTTTCTCACAGTGCATCACTCTGACTCTGACTCTGCCTCTCTCTTCCATATACAAGGACCCTTGTGATTACATTGATCCCAAATGGTTAATCCAGAATAATCTTATTTTAAAGTCAACTGATTAGCAATCTTAATTCCAACTGCTACCTTAATTCCTGGGGATTAGGACACAGACATTTTGAGGAAGCCACTATTCTGCCTACCACAATCTATACCTCCACATAATATCCACTCACCCTCTGGATTATTTCAGAGAAAATCCCAGACATCACATCATCTCATTCATAACTACTTCAGTATGGATTTTTAAAAGATAAAAATTCTTTTGAAAAGAAAACAATCACACCTAAAAAATAATAACAATAATTTCTTAGGATCATCAACTATCCAGTAATTATTTAAATTTCCCGGGACTTCCCTGGTGGTCCAGTGGGTAAGACTCCACACTCCCAATAGAGGGGGCCTGAGTTTGATCCCTGGTCCGGGAACTAGATCCCGTATGTATGCCGCAACTAAGAGTTTGCATGCCGCAACGAAGATCCCGCATGCCGCAACTAAGACCAGGTGCAGCCAAAATAAATAAATAAATAAATAAATTTCCCTTTTTTTTTTTTAATTGGGGTATAGTCCCTTATGATTTTTAAGATACTTTACAGTTTGTTTGAAAGAGAATTCAAATAAGATCCATACATGGCATTGAATAATATTCAATAACATTGAATAATATGAATTATTCTTTTAATAATATTAAAAGAATAATATTGGGACTTCCCTGGTGGGCCAGTGCTTCTGTGCTTCCACTGCAGGGGGCCTAGGTTCGATCCCTGGTTGGGGAAGTAAGATCCTGCATGCTGCACAGTGCAGCCAATAAATAAAAAAATAAATAGATAGATAGATAAATAATAAATAATACTATTTCTGAGGACCCCTAACATTACTTTAAATCATTTTAATTATATTGTCAGTTAGATACATACAAACATGAAACTGGATATAAATTCCTCATGTGTATGTCTCTCATATATCTACAAAATTAAAAATATTCTTGAAGAAAACTGTGGGCCCAGTTTGAGAAATATTGTTCCTATATCATTGTACACAAAGTTCATTTTAAAATCAGTTGTTTCATGTCCTGTGAGAGTACTTCATTGTTGCCTAAAACTGTTGCTTAATTTCATCATTTGATTACCATTCTTCAGTAACATTTTTGTCACCTACTATCTACCATTCACTTTTCCTAGGTAGGGAAACACAAAGGTGAAAAAAACTTGGTCAGTTGCTCATAGTGGATTTTTCAAAAGGTTATGTATTATCCAAACAACTAGAATGTAAGCTATGTGAAGGTGGGAACCAGGTCTTACAAATCTTCATGTCCCCCAGGGGCCTAACAAAGTGCTTTTATAAAGTTGGTACTCAATCAGTGTTCAATAATTGATTAGACTTGAAAGCCTATATTTTAATTGCTCAGTTAAATTTAGCAGGCATACCGAGAGAGAACGAACCATGCCACCATATTTCTCTTTTTTGCTTTAGGATGAAGAAGCAGTGAGTGTGTGTGTTTGTGGGTTGGCAATTATGATGAAGAGAAGGATGTTTGGTGATAGTGACGGTGCAACAGCCACTGTGGTAACTTGGAGCTAAGCAAGTCATAAAGCTGACCTCGGCGGGTGCAGAGCCTCACCAGTCAGTGTTATAGATGGATAGCTATTATGGGTCAACAGTGATAGATGGAATTTGCTCAGAATAGCACAACACATTCAGCTCTTTGGAGACAATGAACATTTATCACTGATGATTAATCCTTTCATGAGTCCATTTAGAGGTTTAACAGCACTCTTTTCTTGCATTTTTGTTCCTTGTATATCAGTCCCGAGGTCCCGCTCATTCAGGAAATGTTTACTTTCTGGGACTATGCTATGTATATAGCTCCTGAGTATTTAATCATAGAACTACATGGCAGATTTCTCCCAGCTTCTAGGACTCTCTCACAATCTACTTTCCAGCATGTGCACAGTCCTTATAATTTCTCCTACCATCGAAATTTTGGGCTTATGTCGTCAGACAACCTGGTACAAATTTCAATATCATATCTGAAAGGGATTAAACATTAATATACATTAACATATTTTAAAATAATGATTAATATGTTAATTTTCAAAGAGCAAAAATCTCAGGGAGGGTATATGAAGGGAATGCAGGTGAGTTTTGAAACACATGGAACATGTTGCTAACTGTCCAAGAGGGTAGGTAAAATTTGGTGACCTTGAGGAGAACAGGACTAAAAGACACTAAAAAAGGAGAGCTATATCACAATTACATAAATCTGGGGTATTCTATTCATGCCCATGCTCATCCCTGATGACATTATAAATCCTTTAAAGGTGGAGGCCTGATTATGCACATCTTTGCATTCCAACAGTAGAACTCAGTGTGCTTCATAGACCAACATCATTGCCATCACCTGGGAGCTTATTAGAAATACAGAACCACAGGCCTAATCCCAGACATAATGAATCAGAATCTGCACTGATTAATTAATTTTTAAAAAAAGAAACACTACGGTACTAGCATAGTGTCTTATACACCTTAAGATTGAACACGTGAAAACATCTTTTTTAAAAAAAAAAACGAAAATCTTTTTATCCGTGTAATAAATAAATACAAAACATCTTCTAAAAAAAAAAAAAAAAGATTGAACACGTGTCAATTACCCTCAAAACACAAAGGTTTCATAGCTTGTAAAAATACCAGGTGTGAAGGTCTGAGAGACAAAACGTGATAACAGTTTAAGAGAGAAAGATAAAAAGCAGGCACTATATTAGCATGCACATACCAGGAACATTATACTTTTTGGGGAACCTGCCATAATTATATGCCAAAAGAATAGGATATTCTGGAGGACCTGTCTTCAGAGTGAGGTGTTTGCCCCTGGATGTGTACAAAACAATCCAATGGAGTATAGGCATAAAATATTAGAATTTTTATTTTTAAAAGGAGCTATACTAATATTTAATATTCAGGTTGACATTGTTACCTACGCTCAGTACGCCAGACAGTTCATGAGATTAGTAGCAGCGCTCTCAGTTTATTGAAATTTTCTGCACTTTATGTGTGCCTTGTTAAGGGACTGTAACTAAATGAACAAATGACTTGAAAATGTTCCTTCAAGGGATATGTAGATTGAAGATAATACACAAGGAAAGCAATGGCCAAAAACAAACAAAAATAAAAGCAGAATAGGCATTTATATCCTTATGCAGGCTCTTTGTCAGTCACATTCAGGACAAAAGCAGTGGCAATAAAAACAAGTGTGACCTGAAGTCAGCCCAAAATTCCTACATTTTTTTAAAGCTTTATTGAGGTATTATTGATAGACAAATAACTGCACATATTTAGTGTGTACAATTTGTTTGTAAGTTTTGTTTGCTTGTAAGGTTTGTTTCAAACAATTTGTTTGAAAGGTTTATCCTTTTCTTTTACTAAATATAGTAAACATTTTGAAAAATTATTTAAAAGTACCATATAACCCCACTATCACTCATGATGGAGCTTGCCCTAAAAGTACATTGCCATCTCTGTTTACTATGCTTTGTGAGACAGGCTTTCCAGTAAGGACAGCTGATATATGAGATCTGAGGATATACTTAGTGAAAAAAAGCAAGGAGCAAAATGGTGCAGAAAGTGACAAATCTCTTTTAAAATTTAATTACACATCACTGTGAAATTGTAGAAAACTGAAGTCAAAGAGAAGGACCTACAGTATTCTAGAAAAGGGGGGGAAAGTCATATTTAAAAATAGGAATTAGCATAGCTTTAGACTTCTAAATGGCAATACTGGAAGCGAGAAGACTATGAAAAAAATGCCTTCATAATTCTGAAGACAAATTACTTTTCTTTTAGAATTATATATCCAATGAAACTATTAATTAGTGTAAGGATAGAATATAGACATTTTCTGACATGCAATTTCCTTAAAAAAAAATTACTTCCCAGAAAACTCTTTCTCAGGAAGCTATAAGATATTCTTCATTAAAATAGTCATAGGCCAACAAAGAGGAAAATATGGAGTCCAGAAGAGAAAGGATCAAAATCAAAAACAAGGGAAGATGAAGGTAAAAGATGTTGACAAAAAATTAATCAGCCAATTTAAGAAAGAAATGGAAATTTTTATTCTATCCAAACTGAGGATTATAACCTGGGAACAGTCTCTCAGAAAGCTCTGAGAACTGCTCTGCCCATTAGAGGTCAAAGCACAGTTACATAAGTTTCTGAGACAGAGGGCTGTACATTAAACACGGTTTACACCATCCAGATCTACAGGTATAAAGTGAGTAGTGGGTCGTGGGTCATTCGTGGCCCCGTACAAGATTAAGAAGAAAGGTTTATCTCTTGAGGAGTTGTGACCCTTGATGACATTAAGAAAAAAGGTTAGGAAAGTTATTTCCTGAGGAGGTCTGGTTAATGTGGATGCACAATGGGAGGGAGGAGGCCCAAATGAGCAAAGAAATTTTATGTTAAATTTTTCTTGTCTTGCAATAAAATGTGAATTTTATTTCACCAATGGAAATCCTGAATAAGAGTTTGCACTGTCTGTCCTAGGTTGGGTGAACACTACTGCGCGGGGGCAGGTTGGAAGAATCTGGGAGACACGTCCCCTAAGATGAAATTGACAGACTCACTGTGGTGAGTGAACATATTAAAAGACTCAGACAAACTGACAGAGTGTTGGGGTTGAATTAGTGACTAGTAATATAGGTAACATTTATGGAATGCTTCCTATGTGGTCACTCTTCTAAGCACACTGCATCTAAACCTTATGCAATGGATGTACCGATTGCCCCTATTTTACAGATAAGAAAAAGAAGGCAAAGCCAATTAACTAGCTAGCTCAAGGTCACACAGCTAGTAAGGAGGAGCACTGGGACCGAAACACAGGCAACCTGACTCCAGAGACTTTCTTGTAAACCTTATTCCACCCTAGTTTTCCAAGGGTACAGAAATGCCACCAGTTAAGAAAAAACAAGAAGAATCAACTTCAGGAAAAACAGAAAATGGCATAAGGAAAAGCAATGATAGTTTTCTATATGGTTGTGATGTGAATGGCATTTTCACAGTCATAATAATGTGAATATTAAATACTGATATTATGATACAGTGTTATTTAAAGCACTGAGGCATTTGGAAGGTGCTTATGCACAGTGGACATAGGAAGGAAGAGGAGAGCAAAATCCTTATCTTTTCATAGTAGAGAGCCAATAAAGTCTAAAATAAAAAGTCAACAAGCAGCAATACAAGCCTGTTAATTAGCAACATAGAGGCTAAAATCAAACAAAATCAACTTAAAGTATTAAAAGTATTTTCTTCTGGAGAAAGAAAAATGGAGTAGAAGAACTAGAGACTTCTGTTGATCTTAGCAAGTCTTTTGGAACTGGTTGATTCTTAATGTACATATGTTTAAACTATGTGTGTGCATTTAAACTACACAGATGCATGATTAAGTAAACAGCATAGAAGAGAAAAAGATGAAGTAACAAATTTTAAGAGAAGGGAGGAATCGTCTACATTTTCTTCCAGTCCTGTCCTTGTCCCTGAAGGAGTTCAGGACATGCACCCCAAAATATGTCACTTTGACATATTAATTATTCTGAGTTCAAAGCATTTGAGAAACAGTAGATGCAGGAAGGGCTCTCTGACCTACCCTTTTCTACCTAAAAACAGGCCATAAAATTTCCCATGAGGGTACAAGCGCCCTCCCAGCACCAGGAAGAGAAGAACATCCTTATCCCCAGAGACTGGGAATCGACGCTGAAATGCATCTGTACAAACTTGCAAAATGTACAAACCCTAGTTTTGCACCCCAATATGTCTCCTAGTCACTTCCCACAATTAACTGGCCCTGCTCCAAACTCCTTTGTCTTGCCATTTCCTCACACATTTATCATTTCTTTGTTTAAAAGTTATAAAACCTTTCTGCTCTGGCCACTTCCTCAGGTCTTCATTCTCTAATAAAGGTCTCCATGTACATGTAAAAACAATAAAACTTGTACGCTTTTCTCCCATTAATCTTTCCTCTTATGTCAGTTTAAATCTTAGGTGCAACCAGAGATCCTAAAAGGGTAGAAGAGAATTTTTCCTCCTCTACATCCTTTTGAATGTATGTGCTGGTTCAGTTTTTTGGGAAGCAGGAACTGAGAATGAATTAGGAATGCAAATGGTTATTGGGAAGGAAAACCTGTGAAAGAAGAATGCAGGACACAGGATTAGTCAGAGGGAGCTGGGAGACTGTCATGCAGACCTGACAATGCCATGCAGAATAGCCCGGTGGGAATTCTGGAGCAAAGATTAGAGGAGACTGACATTGGGAGGAAGTGGCCTGGCCCTTGTTCCACCACCTCACTCAGTCATTAACAGGGTGCGTGAAAAAGAGAATGAGTTCAGCTTGAATACTTGGAGGCTGTCAGCTAACTTCTCTACTTATAGATGGGCAGTGAGATTTTTCTTGAAGGAATACTTGAGCTGTGCCTTTTAGTGTCGGCCATAATATATTTCTTTAAAGCAACAATTTGCAGCCATAGTGAACATGTGCTGTTTGCTGTTTTTCTACATACCTATGTTCTATTTCTATTTTCATATTCTTTTAATATTAATGAAGTTTTCATTACATTAAAATTAAAATTAAATACAATGCAATGTGTATGTTAATTTCAAACCAATAAAAAGGGATTCAGTGAAAACTAAATCTCTAGGTCAGACTCTAGTTGCTCCAGACACCCTTTCCAGAGGAACCACGATGACCAGTTTCTTGCATATCCTTTCAGAGATAGCCTGTAGATTAAATGACTTAATACACATGAACAGTTAAGAACATTACCTAACTCAAACCAACTGCCATGCAAATTTTGCTACTAGTAACAGTAATAGTGGAGGTGGAGGTGGTAGTACTGGTGGTAGGTAGGGTGAATATCTATCTACCTCAATCTTTTTTAGTGGCTGCATGGTATTATAAGATAACAAGGTAGGGCTTCCCTGGTGGTGCAGTGGTTAAGAATCCGCCTGCCAATGCAGGGGACACAGGTTCTAGCACTGGTCCAGGAAGACCCCACATGCTGTGGAGCAACTAAGCCCACGTGCCACAACTACTGAGCCCACGCTCTAGAGCCCGTGAGCCACCACTACTGAGACTGTGTGCCACAACTACTGAAGGCTGCGCGTCTAGAGCCCATGCCCGCAACAAGAGAAGCCACCACAACTAGAGAAAGCCCATGCACAGCAACAAAGACCCACTGCAGCCAAAAATAAATAAATTTTTAAAAAGCCTTAAAAAAAAAAAGATAACAGGGTAATACAATTTTTTAAACATTTTCTTTACACAAGGGACACTGAATGACAAAATGTTACTATAGTTACCATAATCTGCTAAAATAATATAATAAACAAATACAGAAATTAGATGTGTCAAAAAACAAATTATCCATATAAAACTCTGCATGCCCTAAGATCTGAATTAGAGCATTAGAGTGGGAACTGGGAAGACCTGTGCTAATGTGATGCTGAGTGTGGAAGAGAAACGGGAGTCATATAATTGTTCAACCTCACCTCTAGTTAAGTGTATGTACTAGAAACTTAACACCTAGCAAAAGTGCTTATTTACAGAGATTTTATAAGCAGGGCCATGAACAAAAGAGATTTTTAATTAAATCAATTCCATTACAGGGATAACTACTTAAGGTCTCTGCTCAAAAGATAAGGTGACACCAGCAGCCTCCATGTTACCTTTGCATAATACACTCTAAACTGCAGGGGTATCTTAATTTCAGTAACTTATCTCACAAACAGATATGCTCTCTTCCAGAATAGTTTTTAAGATAAATAACTGGGTTCACAGTGTCTTGGGGTTTGAATTGTGGCTCTACCATTTATAGTTGGATGACTTAGGGTAAATTACTTAACTTTTCTTTTCAAGATTTTGGTTTTTTTTGATGTGGACAGTTTTCAAAGTCTTTATTGAATTTGTTAAAATATTGCTTCTATTTTATGTTTTGGTTTTTCAGCCGCGAGGCATGTGAGATCTTAGCTCCCTGACCAGGCATCGAACCCGCACCCCCTGCACTGGAAGGCGAAGTCTTAACCACTGGACCACCAGGGAAGTCCCAATTACTTAATTTTCTGAGCTTCAGTTTTTTATCAGTAAAATGGGGAGGGGGGTGATGTGAAGGACCATATCAATATTTGCGGCTATTAGCAAATATTTATATGCTGAATATTTATATGCTGAATATTTATATGCTCAGTTAGGATTAAAATAATTTCATTTAAAAGAGAACCATTGGGGCTTCCCTGGTGGCGCAGTGGTTGAGAGTCCGCCTGCCGATGCAGGGGACACGGCTTCGTGCCCCGGTCCGGGAAGATCCCACATGCCGCGGAGCGGCTGGGCCCGTGAGCCATGGCCGCTGAGCCTGCGCGTCCGGAGCCTGTGCTCCGCAACGGGAGAGGCCGCAACAGTGAGAGGC
>NW_020837945.1:55990947-56003823 GCF_003676395.1 Aethalodelphis obliquidens
AAAAAAAAAAAAAAAAAAAAAAAAAAAGTCTTCCAACAAACAAAAGTCCAGGACAAGATGGCTTCACACGTGAATTCTACCAAATATTTAGAGAAGAGCTAACACCCATCCTTCTCAAACTCTTCCAAAAAATTGCAGAGGAAGGAACACTCCCAAACTCTTTCTATGAGGCCACCATCACCTTGATACCAAAACCAAAGATACTACAAAAAAAGAAAATTACAGACCAATATCACTGATGAATATAGATGCAAAAATCCTCAACAAAATACTAGCAAACAGAATCCAACGAAACATTAAAAGGATCAAACACCATGATCACGTGGGGTTTATCCCAGGAATGCAAGGATTCTTCAATACACGCAAATCAATGTGATACACCATATTAACAAATTGAAGGAGAAAAACCATACGATCATCTCAATAGATGCAGAAAAAGCTTTTGACAAAATTCAACACCCATTTATGATAAAAACCCTCCAGAGGGGCTTCCCTGGTGGCACAGTGGTTAAGAATCCGCCTGCCTATGAAGGGGATATGGGTTCGAGCCCTGGTCCGGGAAGATCCCACATGCAGCGGAGCAACTAAGCCCGTGCACCACAACTATTCAGCCTGTGCTCTAGAGATGCATGCCACAACTACTGAGCCTGCGTGCCACAAGTACCGAAGCCCACGCACCTATAGCCCGTGCTCCACAACAAGAGAAGGCACTGCAATAAGAAGCCTGTGCACCGCAACGAAGAGTAGCCCCCACTCACCACAAATAAAAGAAAGCCCACGCGCAGCAACGAGGACCCAATGCAGCCAAAAATTAAATAAATAAATAAGTAAATAAATTTTAAAAATCTTCCAGAAAGTAGGCATAGAGGGAACTTATGTCAACATAATAAAGCCATATATGACAAATCCACAGCAAACATCATTCTCAATGGTGAAAAACTGAAACCATTTCCTCTAAGATCAGGAACAAGACAAGGATGTCCACTCTTGCCACTATTATTCAACATAGTTTTGGAAGTGCTAGCCATGGCAATCAGAGAAGGAAAAGAAATAAAAACTGGAAAAGAAGAAGTAAAACTGTCACTGTTTGCAGATGACATGATACTATACATAGAGAATCCTAAAGATGCCACCAGAAAACTACGAAAGCTAATCAATTAATTTGGTAAGGTTGCAGGATAAAAGAAAAAAGTCATCAAGAGCCTTCGGGGCATAGTGGGATTAGGAGGAAAAAAAAACACTACTAATTTACACTGGGGTTGCATCATTGCTTTAAGAATCCTGTTTTTGCTTGTAGACTGAAACTTTGGTACAGAGAATGAGGCTATCCTTAAATTAACAGATGTGCTCTAACAGCCACTTGCCCAATAGGGGGCGCTCCTGAAATAGACTGATTTACAGTGGAATACATAGAGAAAATAGTCCTTTAGGCAGAAATAGCTGAGGGAACCCCAGACCCATGTGGTTTTTGGATTTTAAAAGTCCTAATTCCTTAGATGCATTATCAAAATTATCAGAAAAGGGGTAACTGGACCTGCAGACTTCTTTGTAGAATTCTCTAAGAAACATAAATTACAGATATTAGCATCCTGGTTGGACACCAAGAAATATAACAGAATAGTCACCACCTTGAGGAAACACTCTTATTGAAAAGACAAGTGATACTCCTAATGCAAAGTTAAATTACAAAAAAAGAATTCAGAAAACATGAAAATCAGCTCTCAACTCTTATGTGGGAGGGCATTGCTGTTCCGTCTTTTTACTGGGGATGGGGACTGGCAAAGGTGAGTGCAGATGACAGGGCAAGGTGGGAAGACAGTTGGCACTGAAGCCTAGAAGCGGACAAGGAGAAGAGCATCTCCAGTGCCAGGCAGCAGGAGTAGAGGTTTTGCCCTGGGAAATTTGAAAAAAATAAAATAACAGATTATGAACAGACATGAACTTCCTATTAAGACACTGGCAGAGGGAGATAAAGAGATATCAAGCAGGAGAGTTAAATGAGAGAAAAAGCTTAAGATTATTTATTTAACGGTCAGGATATTTTGGAGAAAACTGCTACCGGAGGTAACAAAGTGCTATCTCAGTTCCTGCTATAAACTCTTCATAATTTTCCAAGGTTCCTGCCTAATATTGGTGTAGGCTCTCCTTCATTTTCCACACTTTCTCTCCTGTCTGCTAAGAATAACAATAATAGCTACCATTTACTGTTACGTATCTGTTTTCTGCAAGGAGTTTTACAGACATTCTCTCACAAAGCAAAACCCAGCCTGGTAAGAAACATCACTGTCCTTTTGCTGATGAGGAAGGGTAAGCACTCTACCTTCTCACGGCTGTTAAGTGGTGAAACCAGAATTTGACCACTTCTCTGTTTAACTTCAACATCAATATTCCTTTTACTATGCCAAATTCAGGGAAGCTGAAGAAGACTACAGATAAGTGCTCTGTCTTTCTGAAATTTCGCTACCTGTGGGAATTTTATTAATGACTACATTTCATGGTTAAACATCTTCATGATACTCCTTCTTTTGCTGTTAGTCGTATCTAGTGGGAAAAAAGTGAAGACTGAGAAATCTAGCCCCCTTAAGTATCACTTGATTTTTTATGTATAAGCTATTCCTTCACATGTTAAAGACATAGTTATTTAATATCTACTATCTACTAGGCATGGGGGGATCATAATCCAATAGCGAAGGTGGAAAATATTCTTAAGCTGTCTCAATAACACACATTTACATGCAACAAATAGGCAACTGTTCATTTCATTACCTCATATACCACTGTCTAACTTGAAGGGCAAGTTCAATTTCTAAAATAGGAATAAACTTTATGGAACATTTACTGCTTATATTTAGAGTTTCAGAAAGTATATTTTGCTAACAGGAAAGTGTGGTCTTTTTAGAAAGCCTCCTTCTCTTTTTTTAAAAATCTAAGGTCACTTTAATGTTAGGTAACTTATAATTTTGATCATATATCCACTAATTTACCTTCATGCAGTAGATGATAAATAGCAGAAGGTCAGCTGTGTTTGCACTGAGTTGTTCATCTCCTTCCCTGGCTAGTGAACGCTTATTATTATAGATTAATAACATGGCAACTCTGATGCCACGCTCATTTTCAATTACTTGTTAATTCACTTGTAACATTTTTTCAAAAGACCGACCACATGGTGTTTTGCCTTCTTTCCCCTGGCTTCCTGAGAGCCTGACTGGGAACTAGACTAAGGGTTCTAAATCATATTTGAAAGGGAATGCATATAAATGTTCCCATGCATATGCACAAGCATCTCTAGAAGACCATTTAAGTACCTCCAACATTGATTCTCTCTGGGGAGAGAACCAAGTGGATAGAGGACTGAGGATTTTCACTCTGGTATCTTGAATTTTGAACTGTGTGAATGAACTCTCTATTCAAAAAATTAAAATGAAGGTTAACGAACCACATTTGTTGTACGTAGTCTCACTTCCAGATTGGACTTCTGCTAAAATAGACTTTGACTTTGGACCACAGTGGCTCTAAGTTTAGAGAGCCTCTTGGCCTAGATTCAAAGAGTCTCATTTTAATTATACAAAAGAAGAACTGTAGTTCACAAAAAAACGCAGTTTCTCGAAAGAAGTTTTTTTCTCAAACTTTAATCAATGGAAACAAAAAATGGGGTATTTTCAAATTTGTATTAATGCACGTGAGTTCTTTGTGGTAGGATTATAGTGATAATGGCCATAATTAGTTCACATCTCTCTACACCCCTCCCTTGGGAAGTCCCCTCCCTCTCTGATGTTGTGCTTGGCTGTGTGACTAGCTTTGGCCAGCTGGAAAATGGAAAATGTGACTTAGGCAAAGGGTTAAAAAGAGCTGTGCATTAAGACTTGCCTCCTCTTGCTACAGGGAACCCTCTGGCCATTATAGGAAGGAGCTTGGGCCAGTCTGCAAGATGGTGAAACATATGTGGTCATTGCCCAGCTGACATGGAGCCGACTTCCACATTTATGAGTGGGAGTCCCCCTAGACCAAGTAGTGTGTACTCTCCAGAGTGTAAGTGAGGTGTCCTGAACCTAAACACCCCCACCAAAATAACTGCCCAGAGATTGTTTTCAGTGTCTATGTTTTGGGGGATGGTTCATTAAGCAGCAAAAACTAACTGATAAAGTTCACAACATATTGATGCATTAAGATTAAGATTCAATTAGAAAATATAGTTAAGTAAATCTTGGAACTATTTTAGAAGTTTCTCTTTCACTTAATATGTGGCAGATAGCTTTCGTAACAGTAAAGCTATCTCATTCTCTTTCATAGCCCCATTATATTCCATGGTAACATGATTTAACATTCACTACTTGGTATATATTGTATAAAATTCACCTTAACTGACAACAATCCAAATTAAATTCTTTCCAGGATAATAATGGGGCACTAACAATCATTAGCTCACTGCCAGTTCTCCAGTAGCATCAAGTATGTCTAAATTTTTGGATCACATTCACAAGCAACATATTCCCTACATCTCTCAGCAATGCCTATTTCTCTTAAGTTTATTAAGATTTGTTTCCTCTTAGATCTCTACATTATACTTTTCATTATACATTTCACCCCAAAGTTTCTCTCCATCTTTCCTGAAACAGACATACATTCAAGATTGAAATTCAACTTGAAAGCTCAGAATTCCATCAAATAGCCAAGTTCTAGCCAATGTGCCTTATAATAGCTATAGTACTTAAAACAGGTATTTTCCCATGAGAAATTCACCCACACCAATGTTATCAATTTGTTTCTCTGTTTGTTAAGCAAGAAAGACAAGATCTGATGATTCATCTACATGTCACTATTTCTTCAGCTAAGGATGTGCAGTTTATTAGTTTTGATCACCTGTGTTGA
This sequence comes from Aethalodelphis obliquidens, assembly GCF_003676395.1. Taxonomy (NCBI): domain Eukaryota; kingdom Metazoa; phylum Chordata; class Mammalia; order Artiodactyla; family Delphinidae; genus Aethalodelphis; species Aethalodelphis obliquidens. Next base: position 55,995,817 of record NW_020837945.1, read on the forward strand.
ACAGAAATTTTATTTTTTTAATCCCATTCTTGCTTTAGATTAAAAAGATATATATTATATTTATTTGTATGAAATTGAAATTTCATGCCTTGAACAAAATTAGGTGTTTCACTTCTACACTTTACATTTAATTAAAATAAAGCCAGGGACTTCCCCAGTGGTCCAGTGGTTAAGATACCACCTTCCAATGCAGGTTTGATCCCTGGTCAGGGAACTAAGGTCCTGCATGCTGTGGGGTGCAGCCAAAAATTTTAAAAATAAATAAAATAAAGCCAAATATTTGTAAATGCATTTTATTTTATTTTATTTTATTTAGGTTAGATTTTTTCAAACTGGTAAGTAGCAGAGATTCTCTTCAGAGTCACACATGAAATCCATCTAAATAAAGTATAGCTGCCTGATTTTAAAAGGCCCATTTCAGGCAGCAGACCTGAATAGACATTCTTCCAAGAAGGTATACAGATGGCCAACAGACACATGAAAAAATGCTCAACATTACTAATTATCAGAGAAATGCAAATCAAAACCACAATGACAGGGGCTTCCCTGGTGATGCAGCGGTTAAGAATCCGCCTGCCAATGCAGAGAACACGGGTTCGAGCCCTGGTCCAGGAAGATCCCACATGCTGCAGAGCAACAAAGCCCGTGTGCCACAACTACTGAGCCTGCACTCTAGAGCCTGCAAGCCACAACTACTGAGCCCATGTGTCACAACTACTGAAGCCCATGCACCTAGAGCCCACGCTCTGCAACAAGAGAAGCCACTGCAATGAGAAGCCCGCACACCACAACGAAGAGTAGTCCCAGCTCGCTGCAACTAGAGAAAGCCTGCATGCAACAACGAAGACCCAATGCACCCAAAGATAAATACATAAATAAATAATTTTTTTTAATTTATTAAGAAAGACACAATGACATATCACCTCACACCTGTCAAAATAGCTATCATCAAAAAGTCTACAGATAACAAATGTTGGCAAGGATGTGGAGAAAAGAGATCTTTTATACACTGTGGTGGGAATGTAAGTTGGTGCAGTACAGGGGCTCCTCAAAAAACTAAAAATAAAAAAAAATAAAAAAAATAAAAAAAAAAAAAACTAAAAATAGAACTACCATATGATCTAGCAATTCCACAATTGGGTATATATCTGAAGAAAACAAAAACACTATTTTGAAAAGATACATGTACCCCAATGTTCATTTACAACTGCCAAGCTATGGAAGAAATCTAAGTGTCCATTGACAAATAAATAAATAAAGAAGATGTTATATCTATATGTTGTATATTTACATATACATACACACAAGAATACTATTCAGCCATAAAAAAGAATGAAGTTCTGCCATTTGCAACAATGTAGATGGACTGAGAGAGTATTATGCTTAGTGAAATAAGTCAGAGAATACTCTGTTATCACTTATAAGTGGAATCTAAAAAATAAAACAAACAAATGTATATAACAAAACAGAAACAAACTCATAGATATAGAGAATAAAACAGTGGTTACCAGTTGGGAGAGGGAAATGGGGAGGGGCAAGGTAGGGGTATGGGATTTAGAGACACAAACTGCTATGTATAAAATAAATATGGAGCTTTCCTGGTGTCACAGTGGTTGAGAGTCCACCTGCCGATGCAGGGGACGCGGGTTCGTGCTCCGGTCCAGGAGGATCCCACGTGCCGCGGAGCGGCTGGGCCCGTGTGCCATGGCCGCTGAGCCTGCGCGTCCGGAGCCTGTGCTCCGCAACGGGAGAGGCCAAAGAGGTGAGAGGCCCGCGTACCGCAAAAAAAAAAATAAATAAATATGCCACAAGGATATATTGCATAGTACAGGGAAATATAGCCATTATTTTATAATAACTTTAACTGGAGTATAATCTATAAAAATATTGAATTACTATATTGTACACTTGAAACTAACAAAATATTATAAATCAACTATACCACAAGAAAAAAGCAAATAAATAAAAAATAATAGATCCATTTCTTGATCACTGAGAAATAGCTTAAACATTGCTGGCTCAGATGATGCCAAAGAATGTGTAAATATGGATTTTTAGATTTTTTTCTCTTTTAACAAATTTCTCTACTTCTGGAAATTCAGCTTCATAGTCATGAGGGTATGTGTCACTTTGAAAGGGACAGCTTCTAAGTTAGCATCTATCTTCTAGGGGAAAAAGAAATGAAGCAACACAGAAGGAAGCTTCTATTTGCTCCCTTGTGACTCGCTCTTGACCCTTAGTGCAAGAAAATTCCATTTTGAAGCACTGCTGGCTTATTTTTACTTCAGAGCATATAAACCCAAGAGTTACATCTACTTTAACTGGCATGGGAAGGAAGCAAGCACTCTGCATCATTTTCTTTGAAAAAAACTCTTCTATATACCAGCTCTCAAAGTAGCAATCACTTTGGGTGGATCCTGAAGTCCAGTAGATCTTAAACAGATCACTCCTTTTATCCTCTGGTCTCTTCACAATGGAGACATGATGGAGAGGAGCATTGTGAGGACAAAGATGCAGCCTTTATAGGAACCAGATTATGGTCAACATACCTGGAGTTTATTTAGTCAAAGTTTCTAAACCAGGGGATGCTCTTAGCTGCTCGTAACAATTCCTTCTCTTGCTCATCTGTATTGACTGGGGGCTTTTCACTAACCTCAGAGGCTTATGGGGCAAATAAAACGTGAGTTTGCCAAAGAAAGGTAGTCAGAGAGACCATTTTACATAGGCCTCTTTCTTGAAGGTGGTCAGGAAAATAAAGAAAACAGTTGCAGCAACACCTGAGAGTGGTGGGTGGGGAAGGAGGTAAATGTAATAAAGGAAAGAATTTTTCTCTTATTCTTCACTGGGTCTCTCATATCATACCATGCTAGTGATGATGCCCTTCCCTACATCTTCATCAACTATTATGGACTGATTATTTGTGTCCCCCCTCCCACATTTCTTTGTTGAAATCTAATCCCCACTGTAATGGTATTTGGAGGTGGGGCCTCTGGAAGTAATTAGGTTATGAGGGTGGAGGCCTCATGAATGACTAGTGCTTTCCTAAGAAGAGGCCAGAGAGCTTGCTAGTTTTCTTTCCACCATGTGAGAATACAAGGAGAAGTCAGTTGTCTGCAACCTGGAAGAGGGTCCTCACCAGAATCTGACCATGCTGGCACCCTGATCTCAGACTTCCAGCATCCAGAACTGTGAGAAATAAATTTCTGTTTGTTCCTAAGCTACCCAGTCTCTGATACTTTGTTATAGCAGCCCAAACTGATTAAGACAATCCTATTCCCAATTGATCATAATGCCAAGTTCTCAACTTATCTCTGACCCATCCATTTTCAGTCTCCTTTGCTCACCTGTTTATAAAAATACAGGGATCTTTAGGACTTTTTTCTCAAGATAAAACCTTCTCTCTATGCATTTTAAGCAACCTCCTTCATTCCACAGGTGCCAACTACCAGTACCTGCTTCTGTCTCCAACAAAAACTTTTCTCCTGATTTCAAATTACCTAAAATAGATCTGAATTTGAATTCAGTGCCTTTATCACCAAATCTAATTGCCTGCCTCTATTTCCTGTCTCTTAGGTTGTAACACCAATGACTCACATCACTTAAGCCAAGAAGCCTAGAATGAGGCATCTCAGCTCTCAACTACACACTCAATACTTCAAAAGTCCAGTGATTCTCAAAAACAGAAATATAGATCAATGGAACAGGATAGAAAGCCCAGAGATAAACCCACGCACATATGGTCACTTTATCTTTGATAAAGGAGGCAGGAATGTACAGTGGAGAAAGGACAGCCTCTTCAATAAGTGGTGCTGGGAAAACTGGACAGGTACATGTAAAAGTATGAGATTAGAACACTCCCTAACACCATACACAAAAATAAGCTCAAAATGGATTAAAGACCTAAATGTAAGGCCAGAAACTATCAAACTCTTAGAGGAAAACACAGGCAGAATACTCTATGACATAAATCACAGCAAGATCCTTTTTGACCCACCTCCTAGAGAAATGGATATAAATATATATATATAAGCAAATGGGAACTAATGAAACTTCAAAGCTTTTGCACAGCAAAAGAAACCATAAACAAGACCAAAAGACAACCCTCAGAATGGGAGAAAATATTTGCAAATGAAGCAACTGACAAAGGATTAATCTCCAAAATTTACAAGCAGCTCATGCAGCTCAATAACAAAAAAACAAACAACACAATCCAAAAATGGGCAGAAGATCTAAATAGACATTTCTCCAAAGAAGATATACAGACTGCCAACAAACACATGAAAGAATGCTCAACATCATTAATCATTAGAGAAATGCAAATCAAAACTACAATGAGATATCATCTCACACCACTCAGAATGGCCATCATCAAAAAATCTAGAAACAATAAATGCTGGAGAGGGTGTGGAGAAAAGGGAACACTCTTGCACTGCTGGTGGGAATGTGAATTGGTACAGCGACTATGGAGAACAGTATGGAGGTTCCTTAAAAAACTACAAATAGAACTACCATATGACCTAGCAATCCCACTACTGGGCATATACCCTGAGAAAACCATAATTCAAAAAGAGTCATGTACCAAAATGTTCATTGCAGCTCTATTTACAATAGCCAGGAGTTGGAAACAACCTAAGTGTCCATCATCGGATGAATGCATAAAGAAGATGTGGCACATACAATGGAATATTACTCAGCCATAAAAAGAAACGAAATTGAGTTATTTGTAGTGAGGTGGATGGACCTAGAGTCTGTCATACAGAGTGAAATAAGTCAGAAAGAGAAAGACAAATACCGTATGCTAACACATATATATGGAATCTAAGAAAAAAAAATGTCATGAAGAACGTAGGGGTAAGACAGGAATAAAGACACAGACCTACTAGAGAATGGACTTGAGGATATGGGGAGGGGGAAGGGTAAGCTGTGACAAGGTGAGAGAGTGGCATGGACATATATACACTACCAAATGTAAAATAGATAGCTAGTGGGAAGCAGCCGCATAGCACAGGGAGATCAACTTGGTGCTTTGTGACCACCTAGTGGGGTGGGATAGGGAGCGTGGGAGGGAGGGAGATGCAAGAGGGAAGAGATATGGGGACATATGTATATGTATACCTGATTCACTTTGTTATAAAGCAGAAACTAACACACCATTGTAAAGCAATTATACACCAATAAAGATGTAAAAAAAAAAAAAGTCCAGTGATTCTTTCTACCTTCCAAAGTTCTCCTGAGTTTGTCACATTTTTATCCCCTCTACCATTTCTTTAGTTTCAGTCCTAAATTATTTCTCTCTTACATTCCTGACCCAATAATTGATTCCTCCTAATTGATTTTCTTTTATCCTCTTCTAGTCTTTCCCAGTGATGCAAGTCAAATCAGTTCACTTCCCTGTAATCACCTAACCTTCAGGACCAGTAGCTTAGTGTCATAACCAGGAATGCATATAAGTTATTTAGGAGCTGAAATTTTATACAACAGTGTGTATTTGCATTTTTCTGACAAGAGGGTTTTATACATTTCATGAGATTATCAGAAGCTGAGGTCCCAGAGATAATTTAAAAATTGGCCCACTGAACAAAACTTATGATATTCTTGGCTCTTCCACTACAACTATACACCAGGGGTTAGTCTTATTAGAGTTACTAAAATGAATCACATTTCTCTCAGTTTTTTATGCTTTGTGTGCACAGTTCCCTGTATCAAAATATCTTCCATTTCTCTTTCCATCCAAAATACTACTTGGTTTGGACCTCCCCTCTGGGATATATCCTTTCTTACCCTGAAAGGAAATGTACAGTTAGGTACCTTCTGTGAATTCTCATAGCACCTGTGGCTCTCGTGTGAGCTGTTTGAAGACAAGGATTTTATCTTGCTGTGAAAAATCAAATAATGCACTCCCAAAGATACCCTATTCCCTGGAACCAGTGAATATGTTACCTTACATGGCAAAAGGGATTTAGCAAAAGTGATTAAGTTGAGGATTCTAAGATAGGGAAGTTATCCTGGATTATCCTAGTGGGCCCAATGTAATCACATGGTCCTTATATGAGAAAAAGAGGTGGGTCAGAGTCAAAAACGGAGACATGACAATGGAAGCAGAGGCTGGAGTAATGAGAGAAAGGGGCCATAAGCTGAGAAATGCAGACAGTGTCTAAAAGCTTAAAAAGGCTAGGAAACAGATAACTCCCTGAGAGCCTCAAGAAGGAAGGAATGCAGCCCTGCTGACACCTTGATTTTTAAGACTCTTGAACTCTAGAACTATAAGATAATTTGTTCTAAGCTGCTAAATTTGCAGTAATTAATTATAGTAGCACATAAAAACTAGTACACTTGATAATGTACAGCATAGGGAATACAGTCAATAATATTGCAATAACCTTGTATGGTGACAAATGGTAACTAGAACTGTGGTCATTTTGTAATGTATAAAAATATCGAAATCACTATGCTGTACACATGAAATTAACATAATATTGTAAATTAATTGGTAATCTGTGCATTCTAGATCCTAGTAGAGTACCGAGTTTAGAATAACTAAACAAACTTTTCCTGGAAGAATTTCTCTCTAAAGCTGAATGTTGCTAAAGTCCTGACCATGTTGGTTACTTACTTTATGCCTAAACTATGTAGCCACTAAACTGATTAATAATTTAATCAAATACTCTTTCTTGACTACTTATGGCTAATTAAGAACAATCTATCTCAGCCCTCTTGACCCTCTTGGAGGAGGTAGGAGAATATGAAGAATGAATTAATTAAGAAAAGCGGTAGACTGTGGCCCTATCTCTGAGAAAGTAATGACTGATTTAAGATTTGAACTAGAAGCAGTTTTTAACTAGGCCGAAGTTCAGGGTCTTCCCTGGTGGTGCAGTGGTTAAGAATCTGCCTGCCAATTCAGAGTACAAGGGTTCAAGCCCTGGTCCAGGAAGATCCCACATGCCGTGGAGCAACTAAGCCTGTGCGCCACAACTACTGAGCCTGAGCTCTAGAGCCCAAGAGCCACAACTACTGAAGCCCATGCACCTAGAGCCCGTGCTGTGCAACAAAGAGAAGCCACAGCAATGAGAAGCTCGTACACAGCAACCAAGAGTAGCCCCTGCTTGCCACAACTAGAGGAAGCCCGCGAGCAGCAGCAAAGATCCAACGCAGCCAGAAAAAGAAAAAAAAAAAAAACTACTTAATAAAAAATAAATTAAAAAATAATAATAATTTTTAAAAGGCTACAATTGTGGAACATGTCTGGCAGATTACTAGAAAGATATGATTAGAAATAAATAGTAGCCATTGCTAAAAAACACTAGGCAGAAGTTCAGTTCAGGAAGAGTATTCAGCCACTGGAGGTGAGAAGGTTGGTAAGTATAAAGGAATGAAAAGAAAGTCAGATTAGCTGAAGGCTAGAGAGGATGTGAGATACAGAAAATATAGGAAGAGGAAGACCCAAAAGCACCTTGTAAGGGAGTTCCCATTGGCTAAAAACAATGGAAAAGCATCGAAGGGGGACCTGGTGGTGACCCCAAGGGGATATGGTGGGGATAAGGAATGACAAAACTTTAGGAATCTGGATATTGGATTACAGCGGAAGTGCATTAAAGGGAGCAGATCTGAGGATTTTCTTCTTTGTTTTCCAGCCAAATTTCTTTAATTGAAAAAGATGAGCTCTGCTAATAAAAATTATTATTTTATTAATGCTATTTTTATTAATTATTATTCTCCCTTGCCACACCCATGAATTCCTATCAATGAATATCCAAAGCCATTTTATTAGCATTCCCTGAAGGGAAACTATATTTACATCAAAGACTACATCCACTCAATTCTAAGGGCAAGTGGAAATGGTGGCTATAATAGTGTGCCTGAGAAGTGACAAAATGAATGTTGGAAAAGGAAAACAAATCACTACATGTTACAGTATACTTCATGTTTACCCGCATCACCATTTTTTAAAATTCATATCATTTATTTTCTGACTTATTTTATTATCTTACTCCATGTATCCTAATCAAT